>NC_080632.1:82457979-82757979 GCF_027887145.1 Ammospiza caudacuta | reverse complement strand
TTTATTTTTCACCAAAACACATGACCTCTATAAATCAAATACTTTTATATCAACATGCACGTGACATAAAAACAACTATTATCATCCAACCTCCAGGCAGTCTGTTCAGTGAGATGTGGAAAGAACCTGACAATATTCTGGCCAAAGATCATGGCATTTACAGGTAGATTTCAGTTTTGCAGAAATTGCATTATCTGTAATTTTTGTTCATAAAATTCTCAATTACTTCAACTGGCCAGAGACCTCTTTCGAATGTCTAAAAATATACAGATTGGGTGAAAAAATAGAGGATACCAGGTGTCATATACCACATTTATGAGACAATGCTAAGTCCTGTAAAATATTTAACATTTTCCAGTAAAACTGAGGTATAAAGATTTAGTTACTCAGGGAGTCCAAAAAAAATCTTTTCCTCTGTGAAGTGGTATAGAAAAAAAGGGTAATGTTCTTGAGAATCCCTAAATAAATGTCATAAAGGAGCAACACTCTGTAATTTCTGTGTTCTGCTTATGCAATGAAGTTTCATAACCTTGAATATTCTGCTCAGACTGAAGATCTTAAATTAAAATGATCAGCATCTTCAGCAACCTTAAGACTCAGCACTAAGCTTGGCTGATAGAAGGTTTTTCTGAGGGATAAAGTTGATGGGAGTTGTTTAGAAGAAGCACTTTTTGTCTGAACTGTAGCTTTCCTAAGGCTTGGAACTGGTGAAGTCAGTAAAAAATGAATTGATAAAGAACTGAAAGTCCTGTATGGCTTAAAGCACTAGTTTTGAGTCAAAATTGAGATGATGTGAGTAAGGGGCTATGAATCATGATGCTGGTAGTCTGGTCTTTTTGCTAGCAACTTGTTTTGTAGATTTGAGGAAGATCTTTGACTTTTCTGTGACATAGCTTGTGGCTCATATATAACATTAAATTGTTCTCCTTCATGACTGGAAGGGAATGATTTTTGTTCCAGAGGGAAAGACAAATCTAATGATACAGAATTTTTTGGTCTTGCTGAAAACACAGAACTCCTGTATCTGGGGGTTAGTTTCTTTTTCATCCCTGTGGATAAGGGTACTTGACTAAAATCTCCACTAGCACAAATACTGCTCGGTGTTCCTTACCCTAAAGCATAAACTTATGTACACTCCATCCTCTAGACCCAAAATCATGGGAAAAATCCTCCCTTTTCTTCCTACACTTTACTGAAGCCACAAATGCTGCCAGCTTTAGAAGCAATTTTCTTTCTCTCTGCAAAATGTTAATTTCTCTCTAAATTCTTCTGTACAGTCTTCCTCCCTCTCATTATCTCATCTTTTCTGTTTCATATGGTCCCTCATGTAAATTTCTCTAAAAAAATTGAAAGTTTGTGGTGAAAGACTGAGAAAGAGACTTCTATGCTACAATTTCCATCAAAACCAATTTTGTCGCATGCTGAACAATTGACTTTTGGCTCAGTCATTAATCTACACTGGGATACTTCACACACAAAGAACCATTTTTCTGTACAAAAGAAATCCCAAATCATCTGCGCTGCCAAAGTTCCTCCAACTCATCTTAAGATAGCGAAGGTTCCAGCAGAGGGAAGAATGTTTCTTCCACGTGATAACATTTTTTTTATTAAAATTGGGTTCATTAGGAGGAGCTTTTTTTCAAAACTGCTTGATTTCCTAAGCCCAAAGAAGAATAAATATGGAATATGTGCATATGTGAACACAAACAACCAAGAAACACTCACACAACCAGACAGCTCCCAAATTATATGTTTGCTTAAGGACATGCATGACAGAGCCGTGTGGCTTACCCAGGGCTTGAAAAGACTGTGAGACCTGAGTAACATAGTGTGTGACAGCAGAACAGAGCCCTGAGTGTTTAATTCAATATGAAAGTAATTATATTAAAGAAGGCATTAAATGCATGTTTGAATCAGGTTTGTGAAGGATTTGGGGTAAGTTTGCCTTTGTAAAAGGCTGCTTGATTCATTGAAATCAGAACTCTGTCTTGCCCTTGATTTGTTCCTTTTACTGTTTTAGACTTCCATAATTTTTTTCCACTGTTTGGATGACATGGGCTACTCAGGGCTATCACCATGGTTAAACATAAACTAGGCTGCAGAAAAGAAAATCTGGGGTTTTGTTTGTTGCTTTGGTTTGGGTTTTGGTGTGTTTCTTTTGATGTTGTTCCTGGTTTTTGTTTTGACTTAGAAGGTCAAACTATGGTATGATGGGACTGAATGAGCCTGTGAAAATTTGAGCCTTGAAGCCCTTTCATTTTACACGGCTCTTTGTTTATTTTGTTTTAAGCAAACAGTCTCGCACTGAAAGCTTTAGGATTTACCTCAAATTAGGAATTTTAAATATCAGTGCAGAACCATGGGTTCAATTTCTTTAGGAAAATTATGTCATATTGGCTAAACCTGAGAGTTTATATAAAAGTGCAAGGGCCCTTCTATGGCTTGAGCTAAAGAATTCTGTTGTAATACTTGACAGATAGCAAAAACATATCCAGTGGAAAATGCAAAAGCACCTCAACACGTGGCAAAGGTCAGGAGATGGAGAGAAAACAGTCACCATCCAGTGCCATAGCTACCCATTCTAGTAATCATTAGAATCACTAATAATCAGGGCCATTTTTTCCCTTAAGGAGATGCAGAGAAATCAGAGAGAAAACCAAGTAGAGAATGGAGATAACTACGTTTTCAGCTTTTGCTGAACTAACAATTTCACAGATAAGTGGTATGCAGTAACTTTTACCCATCTTTGTGGGAAATATGAACATCTGCAGGAGGAGAGTAAAGAACAATTCTGTCTGTACTGAATGTACTGAATATGGCCCACACACAAAGTCAAAAGGTTACTGAACTTGCTTGGTTCAGGAAAATAACAGGTCTGCATTAAATCTGATTGTGAGGAAGTAAATTGGGTCTACCTGTAGGCAAATACGGAGACACGTGGAAAGGGGAAGGAACTCTTCCTTCTACATCAGGAGCACATACAATCATTGTCATCACTCTTGGAATTGTGTTGTTTTGCCCAATAATTACTTGCTTTTTAGGAGAAACTTTGCTACTTACACTCCATCTGCCAAAGCTTTGTACGTGGAGAGGAACAAGAATAAAAATGTTATTAAATGAGTGAAGGAGAAGAAAATGTATATGAGAAAGGGCTTGCCACTTGTGTATTACATGGGTTCTATAAAGCTAATATATTCATCTAGTCTCCAGCTAGGGCCTTGGTTAAGAAGTCAACAGGACTAGTTTAACAGACTAATGTTGGCAACAAAACTGGCTTAACTTCTGCCTTTCCAAACATGTAATTTTTGGTGCTTTACTAGAGGCCTATGGACTTTAAGGGAATAACACAGAACCACTTTGTGTCAGCTGGGGAGTCCTATGGAGTTTAGAAAATAGGGCAATGCTACCCCAATACTCAAATACTGCCTATTTAATTGTTGTTACGTATCTATATAATCTATATTTATATATATATTTATATACACGCATACACACACACACATATATATATATATATATGCACTTATATATGTGTATATATATGCACAAAGTGGTAGTCAAATTTGGGAATTTATATCCAGATAAGCACACCAGCAGTGCTTTTCAACCACTTCCAATGAAACAATACTTTCCCTGACTATTTTTAAATGGCAGTAAGTCTTGTGTCTGACTTTAAAAGTGTTGCATGGGAATGGTGTCTCAGCAGCTTCTACTCGAAATTGCAAATGCTGCTCATATTGTGACGATTGCAGAGAATGCAGAGAATGTTCTATCAATATCTCTGCAGCTCTAGAGCCAAACTGCTGCCAAACTAACTGCTAATTATGATCCAAGCTTACATGGCTCAGATCAGAAAGATGTTGAGGAATTCGTCAAAACTGATGGAAATGAAACACATAACCCAGCAGAGTCTGACATGGCTGTCTGTGTTGTAGAATTGTATAATGACTGTAGAAGCTCCAATGTCCATTGCTAATTGCTAAATGGTAGATTTTGGAATGTAGCCTATGTACAAATATAAACAGTGAATGATGAATGGTTTGGAATATATTTCTCATTTTGCCCAGATTAATGCAATGGCAAAACCAAAACTAAGTTCAGAGTACTAAGAGTAGGAAAGCTGTCCCTTCTTTTACTCCAACAGATCTAGAGTGTAATTCTGCCCAATACAATACTGATATAAAGTCAGCGCTGAAGGGAAAGAATCAAGTCCTAAAAATGAAGTGACAGCAAGCTGCAGTGAAGGGAGCAAAATCAAGGAGGCAGAATATTTATCACCTGCCTGTTAAGTTAACTGTAGCAGAAGAATGGCTCTATAAAGGGCTTTATCACAAATACTTACAGAGCCCCATTAATTATCTAAATATCACACAATCTTTAATACTTTAAAGCCCACAAAATCTGGAGGAGAAAACCTTATCACTCAATTGAGACCTGAGAAACTGAGGCAAAGGCAAAGGCACTTCAGAATATACCAGAAAAGATTAAACTAAGGTCTCCCAAGTCCTAGAAGTGTATCCTAAGTAAGTCATTATTCTTTAGTCACTGACTGTTAGACTTGGGGCCTGGATGTAAATTTTTGTAAAATCATATAATAATTTAGGTGGGAAAATGCTTTGAGGATAAAGTCCAATTGTTGATACAGCACTGTCAAACTCACTACCAAACCATGTCTTTAAGTGCCACACATGTGTTTTAAACACTTCCAGAAATGGTGATTCCAATGCTGCCCTGGGCAGCCTATTCCGCTGACTGATAAATCTCTTAGTGAACAAATTTCTGCTATTATCCAATCAAAATTCCTGCACATGAAAAGTGAGGCCTTTTCCTCTCATCCTGTCCCTGTTCCCTGGCAGCAGAGCCTGACCCCCCTCCTGTCAGGGAGTTGTGCAGAGCCAGAAGGTCCCTCCTCTGCTCCAGACTGAGCCCCCCCAGCTCCCTCAGCTCTCCTCATATTATGCTCTAAAAAAATTTCCTTGCTGTGTTGTCCTTCATTGTCCACGATCCAGCACCTGTGAGCCTTTCTTGTCATTAGGGACCTAAAAACGAGCACAGGATTCGAGGTGTGGCTTCACAAGTGTTCAGCACATGAGGGACAGCCGCTGCCCTGCTCCTGCTGGCCTCATTATTGCTGACACAAGCCAGGGTGGCCTTCTTGCCCATCTGGGCACAGATTGGCTCATGTTCAGCTGCTCTAACCAGCACCCCCAGGTCCTTTCCCACCTGCATTTTTCCAGCCTCTGGTGTTGCATGGCATTGTTGTGAGGCCAGGACTAAACCAGTGGATTATACAGACACATACAGACATAACACAACATTCATTGCCTTGACCAGGATGCAGTGGGGTTTCCAAATTCTTTAGTTGACAAAGATTTGCTCATGGGTAGCTTTAAGGTTCCCTGATTGACTTAACATGAGTGGCATGCAAAATTTCCTCGGAGACTACTCCACCAGTTCCCAGTCTCCATTAACTCTGCCTTCCCCTTCTTTCCCTTCAATAAAAAGGAAAAAAAAAATAGTAAAATGGAATAGAAAAAAAAAAAAGGGCCTTTAATTCCTTTTCCCACTGTGTGACCTTGCAGAGTTGTAGGAGTTAAATGGAGCACAGTTTGGGAACATCCATTGTTCTAATCACAGCTGCTCCAATACCATATTGTCAGTGAAATGGAAAAGAAATTAGCAGCTCATTTTGTGCGACGTGAACTTTCTCTCTCGCTCTCCTGCTTGATGAGAACACTCTCTTTGATAAATCAGCCATCATACCTTATTGCCATGCAGAGACTGGAAGTAAAAAAAATGTCAACAACATTTTTTCCCTGAGTCTTCTGGAAGCAATCAAGTTTCACTGCGGCAAAGGTAATGCTTAATTTTCCATCGTCGTGGGGTTTTTTTTCTTTTTTTTTGGCACATAGAAAGTTAACAGAGGACATATCTTTTAAAGCTACAGAAATTGATTGGACTTGCAGCAGACGAGACGTCGGCAATGAATGAGATAAAGAGCGGATTCGGCACATTATCGCAAGAGAGGTTCCCATCGGTGTGTACCATCCACCAACTTGTGCACAGACTTCAATTAGCAGTTAAGGATGTGTTGAAATATGTTGCAGGAATTAGTCATTTCGAAGCCTTGGTAGGGAAACTAAATTATGTAGTGTTTGCAGTCAGCCAAAAAAAAAATAAAAAAAAGAAAAAAAAAAGGGAAAAACCATGAGGAGGAAAGAAGAAAGAAGGGAAACTCAGCAAGAAGTAGCTGGATGGGCATATGTGGTATCATTGAAGCGACTAAAGAGCAAGCCAGTAGTCAAGATGTGCTGAGTAGCCTGCATTTCCAAGAGTGTAAAGGCTGTTTTAAGGTCATAGAAATAACTGCCTAAACACTTCTCATCTCCAAGAGACACTATAGAGAAAAAAACCACATCATTTTCTCAAACAAAGAGGGTGTGGTTCCTTTTAGATACAAGCAGCGTGTTGGAAATTTACATTCTTTTAAAAAGTTTTTTTTTCCCATGGAACATATCTTATGACGTCACCACTCTGGTTACTCATTGTGTTGCATTGTATTTACTCACTAATTAGCTGTACAACTGAAGAATGTTCATTCACACAAAAGAAGAAAGCTCTAGAACGAACTGAAATTTTCTTTAAGGGTTTTTTCCCACTGTTCAAAATAAAACTAAATTAAAAGTATTTCCTGTATATACATATGGTAGATTTAGAGAACAGTCTTTTTTCTTGCATTATAAAATCTGATATGATAGATTCTTGCACTGAAAAATGTTCTTCAAGTATGTGTGGGTGAGCTTTATTGTTTGGTTTAGTTTTGCTGGGTTTTTTTTTTTCCCCAGGGTGAAAGGAGGATCAGGGTCAAATTATCAGTAGAGCTTGATTTGCTTCCTCTTTATTAAGTTCTATTTACTTTTCCACAAAAAAGTTCACCCAAGCTACACACTCATAGATGCCTAGGACAAAAAATCCAAAAGATTATCAAAAGTCACTAAGCCATTTTCTTATCCCAAGGCTAGATCAGCTATATCTGAACTACTGCTGACAGCTCTTTGACGTAATTGTTCAGAAAAACCTCTTGTGTTTCAGTGTCCATGACTTTCCTAGTCAATCCATCCAAATACTTATTTGCCCTCACTGTTTAAACACTCTCTCCAACTCCCCTATTTTTAGCTTATCTTTTCTCTTGCTACAGCTGAAGCCCTCCTGCTTTTTTTATTCTTACCTGTTATAAACAAGAGGAGAAAATTTTTCTTTTCCTTGTTGAAAAAACTTTCAGCATATTTGAATGACCTAAGGTAGCCATGACAGAACACTTTTCTGGTGGTTCAGACTGAAGGAAACCAAAGGATGCTTTAAAGAAATGGAATGGTAATAAGTCATGAAAAATTAAACACTTCTCAGTGGGATAACTTTCTTACAGAAGTGCTAAAACAACCTCTGCAATGTTTTTTGAAGATCACAGAATGGCCTGGTTTGGAAAGGACCTTAAAAATCACCTGCTTCCACTCCCCTGCTATGGGCAGGAGCGCCTCCCACCAGACCAGATTGCTCCAACCCCATCCAGCCTCCATTCCAGAGATGGAGTATCTACAGTTTCTCTGGGTATTATTTCACTAGTGCCTCACCAACCTCACAGGGAAGAATTTCTTCCTAATATCCAATCTAATTCTACTTTATTTCACTTTGAAGCCATTTCCCTTGATCCTGTCACTCCAGGCACTTGTGAAAAGTTCCTCTCCATCTTTCTTGTGGGCTCCATTCCAGTGCTGGAAGGCTGTGATTAGGTCTCAACAGAGCCTTCTCTTTCCAGGCTGAATAATCCAAATTTTCTCAGCCTTTCCTTACAGGAAAAGTGCTGCATCACTTTAATAATTGTGCTGTCCCTCCTCACTGCAGTCTGCCCATGTCATTCCTGTGTTGGGACCCCAGAGCTGGATGCAGAGATCCAGGTGGGTCTCATCAGAGTGGAACAGAGGGGCAGAATCACCTCTCTCTACCTGCTGGTCACACTTCTCAATTAAAACTGTAAGGTCTTACAAGACTTGCAGGTGAATCATTTATGCCTACGGAAAATTAAAACAGGTTTGTGTGTATTGCAGTCCATAGAGCATTTGCACAAAGTTTAGAAATAGGTGTTTTAATCTGTAGGCCTGATTCTGCCCTCAGACCTGCCAGTGGGAAAAAAAACCCCCAAACTAAAAAACCCAAAAAACCCCAAAAACAAAAGAAAAACCACCCAAAAACCACAGAAGGAACTTCACATAAAACTAGTAGTGTAAGCAAGCAGCGAATCAGACCTTTTGCCTCCACATAAAAAAGATTTAAGCTACTTAAGAGATTTACAGCAGCCACTCGCACATCAATGTTATGAAGGCTTTTTAGCTGCAAATATTAATGAACTCCCTTTGCTAAAACAGACTGACTATTGAACATCTGCAAATGGGAGCATGAAGTTTGAACCTTAGACAGTTCATTAAACCAGTTTGACCCAAAGCCAAATTGTTCAATGCTGGCTTACAAAAGGTAAGAGAGACTTTCTGCCAGTTGGAAAACAAATGAATCTCAGCCCTGGTTCTATAAAGATCGACGGTGACTTAAAAATAGCCTGAGGTTAATATTATAAATCTTTCTAAAAGAGATTTGAGTGCATATTCTTCATGCCAGCCTTGGATCAATCTCGCAAAGCGATATCCTTTCAAATGACACTGATACAAAATATCGGATGCTGTAAAAAGTGAGACTTATTATCTGGCTAGACATCTTTTCCTTTCCCACCAACGCGACAATCACCAGAGCACCTCAGACAAGGCCAGTCAGCACCAGCTGGACTCAGCTCAGGCTGCAGCTCTGGGTGGCCTGATGCCTGAATAAGCTATTAGGACAGAATAAATAAGTGAAAAGGGTGTATGGGAAGCCAAAGGAATCACTACAGGCAGGAGCTACCTAGGGCAGTGTGTCGTGGTGTGCAGAATGGATCATAGCCCAAACCTTCCAGGTTATACCAAGGGTAAACCTAGGGCTAACCTCACCCCAGAAAATGCACTGATCAAAATGGGGTCAGTGAGCTCCAGCTCAGCAAAAAGGGATAGAGGGCTGTGTCACAGAGGAAGAAGCTTCATTCGGGGGCAGCAGTGGGAAATGGGGTGATGCTGACTTTGCTGAAGTCTCCCATTATGGCTGGGTTTGCTCCACTGGAAAATTAAACTATGCCAATTTTTCCCACTCCCCAAGGGAAAACTGAGGCAGGTATTTCCTCAAGCACAATTTCTTTTCCAGGCTGATTTTTTTTAAATCTACCTCCTTTCATACATAAGAATATTTCTGGCAGCTCAAATTTGTGCCCCAATAACTAGATACTGCTAATTTATTTCTAGACGATCATGCAAATGTATTTGTTCCATCCATTTGTCTGTCTGTTGCAACAAAGTAAATATGCATAGCTGGAACAGCACAAATATTATGGATGAATGATAAATGCTGCTTATGGTTGGTATGCAAGGAGTTTCAGCTCTGGTGTGCCACCCCACATATCATCCTCTCTGTGGTACAGGAAGATATCTATTTATAGTGGATAATGCTCTACAGCTAGACCTCTTTATCATAATCTGGAAGTAAGAAATCATTTTCTGGTGCCAGATTTGCTAATCTGACACAGCAATAACCACTATTCATCAATGGTCTGTTTCCCAAACTTCAGACATATTTGCCATTGGGGGTGGCTGTGCAGGTCCCAGTGCTGCCCACAGGAGATGTCCACAGGCATCAGAGAACTGAAGCAAACCTCTGCATTTCACAGCAGTGGGGAAATTATGCAAACCACAGTAACATGTCCTGATGTGAGAAGACATTTTGGCTGTGCTGCAGTAAATGTTGTGACATTAGCCCCAATAGTGAATGGGCATCACTCATTTTCAAGGTATTTTAAGGTTGTTTTATTTTTTTTTGCTGCATAATTTTCTCAAGCTGAAAGTGGCAGAAGCTTTGTTAAGCAGTATGCCACACGCCTCTGAGGTTTTCTGCTAGCATTTGTTTTCTCTCACAGCTCCTCTGGGGATTTCAAGCAGTGCTGCATGCCTGAAGCTGCTGGGAGCATGGGGAATAATCTCTATCACTGGTTATCTTTTCCATATAGGACACAATGCAGGTCTCCTCCATCATTAGAAATTTGAAAAATTCTCCAGTCTTAGCTTTGTTCAAACCCATTCTTCAATTTCACACAAAAGCCCAAAGGGGATGAACTGATCCCTTGTGAGACTTTGCAAGAGCGGAGGTCAAGAGGCTGCAAAGAAGTCCCTTATGTGCCATGTTGGCTTGTGAGACTCCTTGTCTCGTACTCATCACTCAACAACTCAGCTCCTTCCTCTTCCTTAAACATTCATACAGGACCAGCCATAGCCTAAACCAACTGTCTTTAATTCTTTCTCTGGGGACTTTTCCTATTTCAGTCAAGTTCTGCAGCACTACTATCACATCTTAAGTAACCTTTCCTCTACCTATGGTCAGAAAAGAGGTAGCATTCACAGTTTCACCTCCACACACATATATTCAGTGCCTTGCAGTTTTCTCACGAGGCCAGGTGAGTGTGCTGTCTGCATGGGATTTTGGTGATGAAAATACTAATGTAAAGAAATTTGATTTTTTTGTGAGATGGGATGGACAGTGCTTGCTGTGCCACAAGCAGGACACACCACGCACAGGAGCCTGCAAAATGCATGAGTGTTATTGTATACCTGAGAGTAAACCTTAAATGAAGCTTGAGTTGTGGTGGTGTTGTTGAAGGTGAAAATTGGTCACTGAATGTAACCAAATGCACATCCTTAGGACCAGAAAAGACCTCTCTTGATCTGTTATGGTAATACTCTTGGGACTGCAATGTTCTGTTAGGTCCCTTTTGTGTAGTTATGAGTAAGTTTAGAGCTTATGAAAGCCGCAACCTGGTTAGCTTTGAAAACAATTGTAAGTACTTTATTTGGTGAACAGAAGCATATTAATGGCAAAGTCTTGTCTTCCACAGTGCCCAAACGATGGCCTCCAAGTCAGCCCTTAAGTCATAGCCATGGCCTATTCAGTTCTTGGCTTTTCTCCTGACAGTTTTTCTCTTGAGAAAAAAACTGGCACTGAACTTCAGTTCAAAGAGTTTTGGGAACTCTTGTTTGATGAAAACTACAGTAAGATGAACAACAGTCTTTTTTTCCCTTTATTTTTTGCTTGCTTTTTTCTCATTTGAAGAGATCACAACAGCAACATGATAGAAAAAGCTTTACTTATTGGGGTGATAAAGATTTGAGAGGAGTGAAGATGTTTATCTACTTCAATTACAGCATCCAGAAATGCTTTCTAACATTCAGTTCACAGATTAAGGCACTTAAACATAGATTTTCATAAGGAGGTATCTACAGCTGAAGTGAAGGGAGTCTAAGCTCCCACTATAGTCAATGAGAAAGAAGTCATTATATTTAATGAAACTTAAAGGTTTATTCACTTGGTCAAATACAGAAATTAATCCCTTTTGGGATATGTTTGAATAAACTGTCATATATCCCCTCTATTTTTGCAGAGAAGATTATTCATTCTCGTGTAAGATAGGTCTCCAAAGGCAGACCAGGATAATAGTAATTCATTGGTCATGCTGATTTCTTTTCAATAGGTGGAAAACTCATAAAGTGTATAGTCCAGTCCTAAGGAGTTTGGGTTTTTTGGACACTGGGTATCATGTTAATAAGTTGCATGAGAAATGCTCTCCATTCCATATCTCCAGTAACGCAGAGGTGGTCTCTGCATTAGAAAACAGGATATTTCTTAAATTCTTGTTGCATTTTCCATCTGTCAGAGTACTTGCAGTGCTGCAGAGCACATTGGATCCATTCCTATTCACTGAGGCCTCCCCAGCAGAACATCTCCTTTGCTCTCTGAAGTACCTGTTTCAATAGCACAGAATCCAGACAGGGAGAAGAATATCCCAGAGCTGACAGCCTTGACACACACGAGTCTATTATTGCAGTCTAGACCTAGAGCAGGTTGGGAATTTCCAGAAAAAAAAAATTATTTGGGAAACAAAAATTCCATCTAAGAGTATTTTTACTAGGAAAGTAAAAGTTCCAATGAATTTTCCAATCCAGGGGATTTTCTGTTGATATTCAGAAAGGGAATGTTTTTTTAGTTCAAAACTGATGAAAAAAATGTAAACACATTGATGAGTAAAGATCTAATAATGAGTTAATCAGAATTGGACTTCAGGTCTGGCCTTCTCTTTGGGTTTTAATTTGTGTAATTACTTTTGTTATCGTTATGGTTTCTATGGTGAAATTTCTGATTTCATATGAACAAAATCTCAAGATCATGCTCACTTCAGAACTCTACAGTTCTTCACTGATTTTAGGGCTTCTGTGTTTCTGAGGTGCCTTAAGCCTGAGGGATGATCCAAAGCCAAATCTCAATCATATTTGAAAAATAATTTACCTGAGTGTTTCTCAGAACGTACCTGTAAGACGCAGTGTTAAAATCATAGTTGGCACAGATCCAGAGAAACAGAGAAGATAAGTGAGATTTATTTATCTCCATTTCATCTCCAGTGTTTGTCTCCACCTTCCTTGCTCCTGGCTGTGACTCCTGGGCCACCTGGACTGCCTCTTGCCTGCATATTCCATCCATCATTTGAAACACTAATATCTAAAAAGATTTCTTATCTTCAAAACTCCTGCCTGTGTTTGTGGTCAATAGCATAGTTAAGAGTGACAGCAAGTATTATTTCTACTTGGAAATTAAACTAAACTAGGCTAAACTAAACCAAACTACCCATACAGTACAACCAAAATAGTTTGTGTAGGTGTTGTCAATGAAATAAATACTCTGATGGGAAAGAGTACCTTTTTTCAGGTAGATCAGACCTGGACAGTTTATTAAACAAAACAAAACAAAAGCAAAAAACAAACAAACAAAAAACCAAACCAAAACAAAAAAAAACCCAACAAAACTTCCATTTTCAGCATGAGAAAAAGTAATGGTTACAAGACATAGTTAATTTTAAGCTAAAGAAACATTTACAAAACCACTCTCACATTGTGTCAACCAAATATTTTCACAGTGTAGGAGAAAGGTGAGTCTAAGACAGAAATTCAAAGAAGCAATAAAGAGGAGAATGAGTACAACCAGCTCATTCTTGTGAGAAAATAAATCTACCAGATCCCAGAATATTTTGGCACACTAAATGACTTTTTTTCTTTCTAGTACTATGTCTCTGTGTGTAAGTAGCAGAAGGTTTGAGGTTTCCTTTAAAGGGATTGCAGGAATTCTCTAAGTGTCATCACAACCTCCACTAAGAAATTTGTGCACATATTTGTGGCAGATACGAGAATAGAAATTGGGTATCTAATTGTCATGAATCTTTTTGGTCCCATGTCTAAAATGCTTTTACTCAGCCTGGATGGACTGGTTCTATTTTGAAAATGCCCACAAAAATCCTGCATTTATCTGTATGTAAAGGAGCATTCATTACAAACAGAAAAAAACCCAAATGAGCTAAAATCCCCAAAACCAAACCAACCAACACACTCCCTCCCCTGCCTTCCCCCCTCCGCCCAGAAAAAAAAGGAGAATGAGAAATATGGGAGAGGAAAAAGAGGAAACTACAGTGTGTAATTTCATGTATTGGAAAAGAAAAAAGACTCATGTTGAAGTCTCCCAAAACTAACTTGCCTTGAGCTGACTATAAATAGACAAGGTTTTTATTTTCCACAACATTTCTTGAGGCATTTCTCGTTTCACCCAAGGTCTGCAAACAGGCTTTGTTTTTGGCTGTTGGCTTGTAGGCTGTTTTGTTTATTTAGTTGTTTGGGTTTTTTTTGGGAGGGGTTGCCTTTTTGTAGAATGAATAGGAAATGGGATTAAAGCATCTATTTGTGTTGTCACTATGCTGACCCTTCACAAATTTTAACCTATGTATTTTTTGTTCAGATGACTTCCAGCTCGGGATCCCGGGCTATCAGCATTGTAATCTGTGAGGGACCCTGGCTCTCCCTATTATGTCTAAAAACCTCCTGACACAGCTGTTCCAGCCATTTCAGCCCAGCAAGATAAGTGCTCATACAAGGAGGGAGAGCAAGGAAGGAAAGGCCATTTCCATGAGACAGCAAGAGAAAAAACATCAGACTTCTAATATTTATCTCCATAGAATAAAATCAAAAAAAAAAAAAAAAAGGAAATGCTTAAAAACATACCTGGATAACGGTACAGCAGCAAAACACATTGATTTCAGGAACTCAATGGTCAGCTTTCACATAATTAGAAATTTTCTTTTAGACATCAGAATGCAGCTGCCGAGGTGATACAGAATTAATTATGTTGGAAAATTAGATTAGCTCACCACACTAGGAATCTCCATTAAACAGTCCTAATGATCAGGCAGAAGACATGGTCTATTGGAAGAAATAAAAACAGGGTGCAAGAAAGATCATCCATTGTTTATGATAATTTTCTCTGTCACATTCAATCAATGGAATTTGTGTGCTGTAGGGTCACAAATGGGATGTTTCTTATGTCATTCCTGGGTAACCCTGTGTAACCTCTGAACATTTTATGTTTTAGCTCTCCATCTCTGAAATGTGACCATTATTGAGGACTGGCCAAAACCAAACCTAACAAACACAGAGCTACAAAAGATTTGGAACCATTTCAAATGTTAACAAAAATTTGTCTAATCAACAATTCCATTTGTTTATGGTTTTTGTTAAATATTTTAATTGTTTTTTTTTAATGCATGTATATATTTCTCTTTCTGTTGACTCTGAGACCTTTAGCAAAATTAAGCCAAAGGAGAAAAGGACTGTTTGGAAGTATATGAAAGTATACACCTACACAAAAACATAGACCAGTGAAAAGTGCCTTAACAAATATGAAGGTGTTGTGTGTGAACATAACTAAATGCCAGATAACCCACAAAGGAAGTGTGCATCAAAGACAGACATTTTCATCAACAATATCCTACGCCAAAGTCATCAAACTATAAGAACCTTTAAGGGGAACCAGAAGGAGCAAAGTTTGCAGGTGATAGAAGGACTCTTGGCAGTGTGGTTTTCTGTGGAGCCATGGATGGGGTGATCCACAGTGCCCAAATCCAGGGTAGCTCTGACAGGAGGACAGATCTGTGCAGATTAACTGGAAGATGTTCCAATGACGAGTGAATGCAATGGGAGAGGCTGGAGTTTGAATGCTGACTAGTGTCACCCTAGAAAAGGTGTATACCACTCACCAGTGCCTAAACAGTAGGCAGCAATTCACAGTGTGATATCCTTTATTTCACTGACAAAATAATTAATGGCAAAAAAAATTAGGTGTGTGTAAAAAAAGGCAGAAAATGTTAGCATAGCTTAGTGAAGTACAAAAAGTCCCAGAGGCTCTAATCAAAACATCAGTGGTTTTGGGGCATCCATTTTTTTTTTCCTTTTTTTTCCTTTTTTTTGTCTTTTTAATTTTTTTTTAATAGGAAGAAGGAAAAATGAAAGAAAGCAGAAAAATATTTTTTAAAAAGTTAACCCTTTATTCACAAAAAAAAGTGTTTGGAACAGTTAATATATCGAAAATTTCCAGTAGTTAGATTTGCAGCATATAATGATTGATTGTTAATGAACCTTAGGTCAGAACTTAAATTTTTACTATGTAACTGGTTCTTCCACTAAGTCACCAATTTTTTATAAATGTTTTCCTGCCCCTTGGATTATGTTATTTCAAACAACTCTTAAAACTATGTAGAATTTTAAGAATCTATTAAAAGTGGAATGAAGAGACCACCTATTTTGTCACAGAAGCACTTAAATAAGATTTTTTTAAATTACTTACCTATCATTTTTTTCCTCTATTCCGTATACATGGAATAAGTGTTTTAGTTAGGTTATTTCCCCCCACACATTTTCTTGACGTGTCTTCTATCAGAATCCAGTTTTCTGTGGGAAGACTAACTATGAGTACCTCAACTGGATCTAAATTTTAGGGAAATCATCTTTACTAAATGGGGAAAAATAATTCAGAGATATTTCTTCTTCAGAGAAAAAATACAATGTCATCACTATATGTGAAGATTTTTAGGTCAAAGATTTAGGAAAGTGTCTGCAGATCCATTCAATTCTTTTTTAAGCTCTGTTTAGATTGAACAGATATTTACAATTTGAATTGGTCCCATTAATTTTGGTACAGAACACATGGTGGTGTGCAAAGTATTTACCCACATTAATACACGATTGCTAGAGTTCTCATGAGACATGATTATGCCAGTCACTCCAAATTCTTACTGATTAAAATATTGCTGCAGCACCGTCATTTATTCAGGAGGACCAAAGATCCATGGCTGCTGATCATCTGACTGAAATACCCCTTCTGTCCACAGCTAAAACAGCCCCAGCTGTTTTTCAGTCAGACAGAAATGTTTTCAAGGCTTGGCCCCAACACCTGGAACATTCCCACTGGTGCAGCCTCACGGGACTGCATCCCACGCCCCTGGTTTTCCCCAAGGTACGAGTCCTCCCTGCTACCAGCCAGGATCACTGTTGGTACAAAGGGCTGAGGGGGCAGAAAACCAGGCACAGAATTTTCTGTGGGCACATTGGCAGCTGAGGGGCAGAACTCATGTTTTCCTCTAGCGAATACCTTAGGCTCATCAGTTAGTGCCAAAAAGAGGGGACCCCAGTATTCCCACTGGTTTCAGAGACACTACTCTCACCAAGCTCTACTCACAGGATTCCTCTCAGCAAAGTTGTGCTCTTCACTTCAGCAGAATCAAGTTAAAGCTGGTTAACCTCTGACTTCTTCAGCTTTCCCCTCTTAAGATGCAAATAGTCTTTTTATTGGTCTTATTGAAGTGCTGTGTGACTGAAAACATTTCTGCAAGAAAGGCATATGATCCCTAGAAAAAGGTATTGTATATGCCTGTCTGTGTATACAGCATTATTTATAAATGCTTTAGCAAGTGGGTAACTTGCTTTGGGCTTTTTCTGAATAGAAGTTTCTATATAAATGCAAATTATTTATTTCTAGTAGTAATATTTGTTTTTCAGGCAAGTTTATTTTCCTTTTGTTTTCTAGCTCTGAAAACCCAACAGATTCCACTTCACCTGCATTTAATTCAAAGTTTGTTTCACTTATGCCCACAATCTCCTTGTTCTATAGAAGAAATTGCTTTCAATTACACATATATCACAGCACTTAAACATTAGTCTCACTTTCCTTTGGTTAATAACTCACCTTATATTCTAACATCCATCAACATAAAATCAGCATAACAACTTTTATGAATCCCTTTATCATCAACACATTCCAAATGCTTATACAATTCACACTACAGATTCACATAGGAACTGGCTTAATAGCCCTTTAAGTTGCTATAACGTTCACATCCTTTCAATCATAGAATTATGGTTTGAGTTTTCAGACAAGACCCTTTTAAGCCATTTTTAGGTTATTATCTTGTATTTCTTTACACCCCCAAAACTGGATCTGCATGTCAATGGAGCTGGTGCAAACTGGTGTGAAACCACTGGTTCTTACAGAGTTACTTTATGCTTGCACCAGCATGAAGGAATGAAACTAACACAGGCACCTTGGGAGAAGGAGGCTGGGAAGGTGGAAGAGGGAATGGATTCCACAGGATACCTAGTTTGTCACCAGCTATCAGACTTTCTCTGCTTTAAATTTGAAAGAGATTTCTTTTTACTACCGAAAACGTCTCGCTCTCCGAAATTTTTCAGCCATGGATTGGTACACAGAGCTAAAGCCATTGTTTTTACCATGAGATTTTCATTGCTCTTGCTCACTCTCCTCATGTGAACACAGCTCAGTGGTTCTTAGGTCTGGTTTCCCCATCAGCGACACACATTCACCTCCCATTGAAGTCAATGGGAGTCGCATGCACATCTGTCAGGATAATCAAGTCCCAAGTTTAGTATCACCATCAATTTGAGGCTTAATTTTATCATTTCCATAGGCCATCTGGGCCTTTTCCCTGTTGGAGTTTTCACAATGACTCTGTCTTTCATTTTCTTCTACTTCTGTCCCATTTCAGCAACTCTATCCTTTTTGAGGGTCCTCTCCTCTTCCTTCTCCCCAAACCAAACTCTATTCCCACAGTCTGCACAAAAGCCCTGGAAACAGCCACAGTGAGGTGTGACAGAGAGACTGCTAAGACTTTTTTCAGGCATTGTTGGCTGGTATCCTGCTCTATTTTTAATTAACAGCAATTATTAATTCATTAATTCATGCTGCATTAGCACCTCTAAGCTCTATTATGAACCCCCATTGTGCTTATTAATGCACACCCACATAACAAGCTGCTAACTTCACGTTTTGGAGCTTTGTATGAAAAAAAAATGCAATTACAACTGCGACTATATTAATGGCCTGATTCTTCATCCTTATACACTGTGTCTATGCCAGAATATCTCAATAAGAGTAAAGAGAAACCAATGTTTCAACATGCTGGATTTAGAAGTATGGTGAATATTAGAGAATATTATGTTTTACCACAGGATAAGTAAGTTTTCCACTCCATGTGTGCCACAGTGACAGGGTTCCCCAAAAGACTTGTACTTAAATAGAGGAATATATCTGCTCCCTGATTATCTCTTCAGCAGACAAATCAATCTACATAGAAATTATCCACTGGAGAACAGAGTTCTGAAGCCTTAAAAGCTACTAGTTACAAATATATGATGGTGTCAAGCTGTAGCAAGTTTACATATTTCCATGTTTTTTGTTGTCCAAATGTTGTCTGCGCATCTTTAAATGCTTGTAAAAATTTATTGAATTCATTAAGATAACCCTGCAATAATGAAAATAAGCCAGTGTTATTTTTTGCCTAATATCCTATTATGCTATTAGATAATTGGGAGCCTAAATTATGTCTCAAGCCCACATTCATGTTGATTCTTATCCCCTACTTATTACAAGATTGGTGTCCAAACAAATTTTTTTCTTCTTTCTTTTCCTTTTTTTTTTTTTTGTTGTTTTTTTTTAGTTTTTTTTTTGTTTGTTTTTTTTTGTTTTTTTGTTTAGAAGAGACAAAAACCAGAAAATAAAGAGGTTATGACAAGAACTCTTTTAACCCCAGAAAGTCAAATATTCAAGGGTCAATGCAGCTCCCTGAATAATGGCATATAATGATTTGGCAGAGAAAATTTTCTTACTCTGTGGTGCAAGGTAACAGTAAAAATCTTCCTGGAAGGGGATGAATGTGGTAGTTTGCATACAAATAATAACAACAAGACAATGGAATGTGTAAGTCTGAGTGGACACCAGAGGAGTGAGTTTGAAGTGAACACTGATGTACTTTGATGCTTTCAAAAGCTCTCTTACATTCTTCCCCTATATTTGACCTGTACAAATATTTGGCCCTTTCTACATACACTGGATTTCCAAATTTATATACCCAAAAGTCATTGTCAAACAATTGGATCTTTCTGCTGCTCACAATTGATGGACCAGACCTCTGGAATTTAGATTCCTCTAACAAAAATTGTTCATCAGAAATATTTGAGGATTACCATATTAAAGTGCATAGGATGCCCAAGCACTGGGGCAATAGGAACTCTAAGAATAACTTAAACATGCCCAAAAATATGTAATATGTCCAGGTAAAATTTAGGATCAAAAGGCTGCATCTTCCAATGGAAAGGATTTTTGTAAGCAGTCAGTTTCCAAAGCTGAGCTCAAAACCATGCGTTTCCTTAAGAATAAACTGTTATAAGCAACAAATAATTTCTTAATTGGGGCATAATTTGTTCATAATTTGTTCATAATTTGTTCAGTTGATGGTTCAAGGACACCCTTCTTTCTTTGCACTACAGGGAAATTAAGCTGGGAGGTACAGTGTAAAACTTACAAGAGAAAAGATTTTGTCTTCTTTGCTTAGAGATGATAAACATGGGTTATTTTTTTTATTATCTTTATGGTAGTGGAAATTTGGGACAATCTCAAAATGTTTATCTAGTGTAATTTTTAAAGTCTCATATCCTAATATCCAGGTAACACTGTACTCCTGTGGTCTGTCCTGGGTCTAGAAGAACACCAACATCTCTATAATATCACGTGACTCCAGAATTTGGATTGGACATGCAATTTTTCAAACATAATATTTTATAATGATGTAATGTCTCAGCCACCACTGTGCCTGGAAATGTGGAGATCTTTGATTGTCTTGTAGCATATGGAGAGTTTTGCATCCTCCAATATTCCTTCCCTCAAGCCCTAGTGTGAGGAAAATGGGGTGTAGAGCATCAGACTGTAGGCCAGAAGCATTGTTCAAGATGCTACTGGTGCTTTTGGGCTCCCCACGTTTTTTTTCCAGGTGAATTCCTGGTGTTTTTACCCCTAGGGAGGAGCTGAGAAATAGGGTGCTGCTCTCCCAGGGATGCCACATAAGCCACAAAAACCACTTCACCCCCTTTTAATAGGATTTTTTTCCCCCTGTTCTTTCCCCCTTTTAGCTACAGCAGTAAGTGCATTAAAGAAGTACATTTAGGTCACTTCAGACCAGAACATTAAAACAAATGCTGATAGTTCAAGGTTAATAGATGCATAAAACAAAAGTAATTCCATGTCAAAACTGAGATGACAGGTGATTTGACTTGAGACTGCCTCGCAATCACTCTTTTACATGTGCTCGGCACTGAGACTGGCGGAAGGCGTTATGTTTCTGACATTTACTTGTCAGAAAGGTATGACAATAGAAATTGTTTCTATCTCTGCTGGTCCCAGATGTTAACCTTCTAGCTTTATTTTGTAATTGGGGTACCACGGAGCTTTAACATTTTCTATTGATTCAATAGAAGCTATAACATTTCCAATCATAAGAAGGCATTATAGAAATATCAGGCAATTCACATATCAAAATGTTTGATAGCTGGGCTCACCACATTAATTTCTGTCACCTTTTCTAGGAACCCTTTATCCTCTTTTTAATACTGAAGGACACCTGAGAGTAGTTTCTGTCACTTTTATTGTTCAATAAAGTAGACAAAAGTTTCAATTAACAACCAAGGAGCCTCTAGGAAAATATGAACGAGAGTATATTTTATTCATTTTACTGTATTTCTTTTTTCTAATGCACCAGCTGTGACTTCTAAGCCACACTTCACAGGGGAGAGGGGGAAAAAATTGATATAAGCTTATATAGTCTGAGGGCCATATTTTTAAAACAACTTTGTTTTAGCTGTGAGAGTCAGGTGTTACAAATATTTTGAAAATTCAGCCTTGCCTCTGGATGCCAATAACTTAAAGACTGATATGACTGTTAAGATTCAATTCAGATTAATAAAAAAAAAAAAAAAAGAGCAAATGTAATGTGTGGTATGTGCTATGTTAGCATTAAGGTTCAAGGTTGGTGTCCTTTGTAAAGCAGTGCCTTTCACCAGCATTCTGTTTAAAATCTTGTATTCTTGGTCTACATTTAGATATTTTGGGCCATTTAACAACTGAAGGCTGGCCTGCTACGTCCCAGTGCCATTTCCATGCCACACATCCTCTCCTGCAGTCAGCACTGGCAAAATCATAGAGGTAGTTCTCATGGCCAGACTCATTTCACCCTCAAAAAAAAAAAAACTCTCTGGAGAAATAATCTCTTTGGGTTTTGATAGAATGGCCAACATTGCACCAATACAAGAGATGTAAACACAATATCCCTTCTGGTTAAAGTGTTCCTTAAATACACTTCACCATGCTGCACCTCTGGCTGAACAGCTGGTGCAAGAGTGAGGTGTTTCTCCCTCTCTAAAGGTCTGATTTCATACAGATTTTAGACCACCTTGGTTATCACTCATTTCAAAGGATGTGTCTGAAAAGAAGGGCCAGCAACAAAACAACTAATGATTTCTACCTTGAAATCTCTGTTTCTTTGTGGTTTTAATGTCAAATCTGCACATATGTTCTGGAACAAGTATTAGAGTCTAAATAATTTTAATTATATTTTATTATATTGTATTATATTATGTAATTTCCCTGAAGGTTGTAAAACACCTTAATAATATAAAACACATCATTCCCTCTTCTCCCCTTCCATCTGCAGCTTGTCAAATAAGAGAATTTGTATAAAATTTCAGTCCATCTAAAACCATCAATGTATAAAGCAGGATAACCATTCCAGAATGCAACAAATATAAACACTGTACAATAGGCATCAGTGTCATGGAAACATTTGTTAAATATTGGAAAGAAACACTCCTTACCACTGCTCAAACTGCCTGTCACAATGATTGCATCTGGTCTTGGTTGTTTTATATTCTCTTCGTTTTCATAGCAGGACACAAAAATGCTGCAAAAGAGAAGTCTTGCCCCATGTTGAGAAGCCAAATTGCTTTTTTTCCACCATTCATTCCCTTTTTTCAGCAGAGGCTCAATCTACCTATGTGCAAAAGGGAGCTGTAAAATCAGCTGGTTACCACGTAACAATAACATCTTCTGTGTGGCTTGCTCCACAAGGACTTCCTTAATGATTTGGACCAAAAGACTCTCTTCTCTTCTAATTTCTTCTCCCCCATCACAATGTGGACCGTCAGTAGTCTGAAACACCAACCAACATTTGTGGGCAAATGTTTTATGGTTAAAGTGCAGCCCTTGAGGGTGAGGGGTGCCTGTCATTGTCACAGCTCCATGGTAAGGACACATCGGATAAAATCACATCAAAAATGATGATGGGCTGAGATTTGGGTCATTTCAATGTGACTGATGATTTCTAGATGATATGATATGGGGATTGGGAAAATCTTGCAGTAATTTTAGAGAGTGGATGAGCCAAAACTGGTAATGAAGACATTAAAAAGATTTATTCATTACCTAATTATAAGTCTAATTTCGAATATAAAACATGGTGGGCTTTTTTTACTTAAACCATGAGACGTTGAACCTGAAACTAACGTGTGCAGCATTATATGAAAAACACTGAAAATACAAAAAGAAATTTAAACTAAGAATCAAATTTTTTTTCATAGGAATTTTGTAATCATTTTTCCTTTATCTGTAGGAAGATTTATAGAGAAAATCTGATGTTTCAGAAGGTAATAGCTTTTTTTTTTAAAAGTGGGGAATTGAACCAAAATTACCTATTGCCATTGCTGTTGCTGTTGAAATTCAGCCTTGATGATGATCAAATTCTTGATGATGACCAAATCCCAAAGGAGGAAGATTTAAAAGGGACTCATTGCTTTTCCAACCTATTTTTTTCATAGCTCAGGGACATCATAAGGAAGGTTTTAGGAGCAATGAAAGCACCATCTCTGATGGAAGATCTCAGCATTGGCTTTCCATCAAGCATTTTATCACCAAAATGCCCTTTGCTCTATCAATTGTAGCATTCAAAAATGATAATCAACATTAAATCCTGATTGTTAATATAGCAGTTATAGCTGCTTATCATGCAAGATAAGAGGCCAGGATCTCTGAAAAAGCAGTTTGTTACACTTCTTCAGTCCCTTCTTAGCTCTTTATATGAGTATGTATATATATATATATATATATATATATATATATATATATATATATGTAAATCCTTTTCATATTTAAAGATAACCATCCACAAAACACAATATAATTTAGTGGCAGGAAGGACAGTTTTTCAGTGAGTGGACCCTTTGTATTTCATGAACACATGGTTGTACGCTGTATATCAAACTGACTGTCCAAAACCTGAATCATTTAGAAGTCACCACCAGTGGTCAAAAGGTCTGGTCATATTTTATATTTTGTCTCCTTTGACTTTAGGTTTTGTGACATTCATGGATAACCCAAGGTTAGTTATTACTTTGTTTCAACTTGAAAATACAGATTTGATCCAGTCTGGGCTTCTGAGCTTCCTTCACAGAGTTATTCCTATAAAAGCTGTAAAGAACAAGGCAATGAACCTATAACTAGCAGGAAAGAAAAAACAACCAAAACTTCTACCTTTTGATAGAATAAACAGCAATTTAAAATAAAACTAAAAGTATTTTCTTTTTAATATCCGTTTTTATCATATATTTTAGGCTGTTTTTTCCATTATTTTAGTATTGTTTTTCAATAACCTTTTTTTTTTATTTTTTTTGTATGGAAAAAGAAAATTAAATTATTCAAGTTTTCTCAGAAAAAAAAAAACTCTAAAACAAGTTAAAGATAAAAAGTGCAAAATGCTCTTTTACTTTTTCCTTCATCTTGTGGAAAATATTTTTCCTCAAAAGAACATTCCATTATCAGCCAAATCATATTTCAAAAAAGAAGAAAGTCAAGAAATAATATATCACATACATAAGATGCATGATATTTAATGACTGTGAATGCAGTGGGGAACCACAGGCCAATTCAAGATGTAAAAATAAATGTGAAATATATTAAAATGGCCCTAATGGTATCTAAGGATTTTCACATGCCTGGTGTCCATGGCATCAATGTCCACCAACAGCACCCAGAGAACATGTGCAAGAAAGTGAGAAGAGCCATGGTTTCCAGCAAAGCCACAAAGCTTCCCACCACCTAATGAGGTGAATTGACATTTCCAGTGACTCACCATCTCCTCTGCCAAAAGGCTGATCTGAACAAGCAACTTAATTTAAAGAGATTAAAATCCTCAGTGGAAAAAACACACAAAACGTGAGATTTTACAAGGTCCAGTCTCATTCCAGTGTCTCAGACACTTTACAGGTTACCCCTGCCAAAGAGAAGAGAACGAAACTGAATACAGCCAGAGAATCTGAGGGAGTTTTTGTTTTCCTTCCTTTATACTTTTGCTGGAAAAGTTGCATTTCTTGGGTCCAGCGATGTGTTTTGGGACTCTCTGCAGACACACCCTCAGCACTTTC
The DNA here is from genome assembly GCF_027887145.1 of Ammospiza caudacuta. NCBI lineage: Eukaryota > Metazoa > Chordata > Aves > Passeriformes > Passerellidae > Ammospiza > Ammospiza caudacuta. The sequence continues at coordinate 82,733,167 of NC_080632.1, read as the reverse complement.
AGGTCTCACTCCCAGGGTCAGAGTTACAGTTTTTGTTATGGACAGTCCGCGCTGCACAGGAAGATATAATTTCTCAGATAAGCTGTGCAGGAGCCATGGAGAGCAGTGACTATCGGGTCTATGATCTTGAATTTGATTTTGTATTCTTTGGAGAGCCAGTCCGTGGAGCAGAGCATTGAGGTCATATGCTTTCAGTTTTGAGAGAACTTTTTCTTGGTCAGGGGTGTTCTGCTGAACCTAAAATGTACTCTGCTATTGTCAATAACCTGTTGGTGTTCTTCTCTTGCACAGACTCTGGGATTTTACCTGATGTAATGAATGAAAAAATAATAATGAAATTATGTAGATGGGAGGTGAACTGTATAATCAAACAAGATTGCATATAGAGAGGTACAGGAAGATTTAATTGTGGACAAGTGAACAGAATTAAGGATGTCTCTGGGCTGGGATGAGGGCTAATGCAACGTTCTGCATGTACATAAGATTGGTTTTAAGTATAAGGAAGTAACATAAAAATGAGTGGAGTTATTTAAGTAATTAGCAAGAGGACATAATGTGCAGAATCATGGCCTAAATGTTGTATATAAATTTTATGCATTACATTAGAAAAGTTATTACTGTTGCGACTAAAGCAAGGATATGTCAGATTTGTCTGCTCTTAATTATGCAATAGCATCCATCTACAAACCACTGCGGGTTTTGCCTCTAGTAGGAAAGCAGTATGTAATTAACGATGATATAACTAGTGCCTACACATGAAAAGATTTAATTATCTCCTCTCCCTTTTCAAGACTAGTCTTCTTTTTATTGCTTTCCATCTTTGGTCTTAGGTTAGCCATACCTCCAATCTCCCACCCAAGACTCTTTTACTCTCTCCTTCTACCTTTAGTTTTAATATTTCTTACCTGTTGCAGCTTTTCTAGGTTCATTCTCTCCTCAGGGCTGCTCTTGTAATGACCTGCCCCTGAAGGCAAGGGTAACCCAGGTTCTTATTAATAGATCCATTGGGGGAGATGAGAGTGAAACAACGCTGAATTGTTGGTGTTTGTAAAAATATATATGTGGGGTTTGTTTTAGGAAAATTTGGTTGCATTGGAAATCAGGTATTGTAAGCATTTTGATTATTATTGTTGATAGTAATACAGTGGTATGAAAGTGTAAAGATATTACTTAAGAAATTGTGTAAGGGAAGAGAAGGGAAGATAGAAAAGAAGGAAGGGAGGAAGGGAGGGAGGGAGGAAGAAAGATAAATAGAGAGAGAAGAAAGAAAGAAAGAAAGAAAGAAAGAAAGAAAGAAAGAAAGAAAGAAAGAAAGAAAGAAAGAAAGAAAGAAAGAAAGAAAGAAAGAAAGAAAGAAAGAAAGAAAGAAAGAAAGAAAGAAAGAAAGAAAGAAAGAAAAGAAAGAAAGAAAGAAAGAAAGAAAGAAAGAAAGAAAGAAAGAAAGAAAGAAAGAAAGAAAGAAAGAAAGAAAGAAAGAAAGAAAGAAAGAAAGAAAGAAAGAAAGAAAGAAAGAAAGAAAGAAAGAAAGAAAGAAAGAAAGAAAGAAAGAAAGAAAGAAAGAAAGAAAGAAAGAAAGAAAGAAAGAAAGAAAGAAAGAAAGAAAGAAAGAAAGAAAGAAAGAAAGAAAGAAAGAAAGAAAGAAAGAAAGAAAGAAAGAAAGAAAGAAAGAAAGAAAGAAAGAAAGAAAGAAAGAAAGAAAGAAAGAAAGAAAGAAAGGAAAGAAAGAAAGAAAGAAAGAAAGAAAGAAAGAAAGAAAGAAAGAAAGAAAGAAAGAAAGAAAGAAAGAAAGAAAGAAAGAAAGAAAGAAAGAAAGAAAGAAAAACTATAAGCAATAACTATCAACATATATAAGCATTGTGAGACCATGGGTCTCACAATGAGACTTGATTGTTATAATTTAGGTATTCATTGACTGAAATGATGTTTTGAAGTGATGGTTGCTGTCTTGATCAGTCTGGAGTCAGGTGAAAAGCCCCCAGAATACAAAGTCTGATGGGTTGAAATGCTCTAGGTTTGGTGGGAATGTCCAGGTACCTCTGATAGAGGCCCCAGAAATGAGTCTGGGGGTGCTTTGGGAGCTTTTGATGGGTTTGGACACCTTCCAAGATGTGAAAACTTCATTGTGTGTCAGTGCAGTTGAGCCAGTTATGCCCTATCAGAAGGGATAAAAACCTACAAGATCTTCCCCGGAAGGAGGGGAGAGGAGTTGTACAATTGAGTTGTGTAAGAGAGGACATTGCCATGATAAAAAACACCATCCCACCTCACAGGATTTACCTCCCACTGGACTCAAAGCCAGGCCTACAGCCTCTGGTGGTGATGGTTCATCCTCTCTGTCTTATACAGAGCAGTGGCTTGTCATTAGATATCCAAAAATCCACCTTCTTCCCCGGTGCATGTCACTGACAAAGGCATTGAACTAGTCCCAATACCAGCTTCTGAGGGACACCACTTACCACAGCTCTTCACTTGGACGTTTGAACCACTGGCTGCAGCTCACTTTGAGTGTGACCTTCAAGGCAGAGACTCCTTCACCCAGTGGTCCAGCTGTCAAATCTCTCCTGTTTACAGACAGCCCCAAATGCTCTGCACAAATCCAGGTGGGTGATGCCACTTGCTCTGTTCCTGTCCACTCTTGTCACAGCTCCACCACACAAGACCATCAAATCTGTCCCATGCACAAAAGCATCAAGTGCTGTGACTACAGGAAATACAGAGCAGTCAGAATTTTCTGTTACTCAGGCAGAAAATGTTTTACTTCAGTCACAATTGCCTATGGGGAAAAGTATGATTAGGGCTGCTAGCAAAGTAACCTGCGAGAGCACACACCGACAGAGGATTTTGACACAAGCCTGTATTACCTTATAACATATTATCATTTCTTATGGTTCCAAGGTCAATGTCTCTTTCTCAAATAACATTTCGGACCTGTAATTGTTCACCTACATGCCAGCAATTATGGGCGAATTGATCAGCTAGTAATTAATGCTACGCTATTACACTTTTTAATTTGTAGATTATGCAGCTGCAAGCGTTCACACATTTTTAATTTGTATATTATACAGCCACAAATGTTTACAATGCCCTTTTTAATCTCCTTACACTACCAGTGCCATTATTCACTATAGATTAATGATACACCGAATGCTGAGGTTTATTTCATTTACCACTCTTACCAAGAGAGCTGTTAACATTAGTGTGCTCTATTACTTAATGTCTTACTGCAGCTGCTAGTGAGCATTGGTTACCCTTTAAAATATTACCGCTCGGATCTTTTCTCTCTTTCTCCTTTTTTATTCCCCTCTCCAACACTCTTGCTACTGACAATATGACTCTGTGGTAATATTACACTTTATTTCTAAATTTATTTCAAGAGTTTGGTTCCAAGGTGTTTCAATCTTTTATTACAAACGATGGTACTTCGCTGGCCCTGCATGTTTTGCATTTCCCAGACTGTTTTTCCTTGAGCTCTTCCTCTGTATGGCTTCACTCTCTCTCTTCATGTTATATTGCAAACTGGGCAGCTAGCCCATAGCCTCACTTTGGGGAAACATCCCTGTTCAGGACAACATTTCAGCATGTCTTTAACTTAAAACATATGCTCCAATCTATACAGAACCTCTTGCTTACATTGTTTACTTGAATAGGACACCATGAAAGTAATTGTTCTTGCCACAGCCTTAATTCAGAGTCTACCAACGCCAACAAGAGCCTCATCTATTACACTTAGAGAATTCAGGGAAGTGCTTAATTTACTGTTAATGTGGCCATGCTGTTGCTTCCTCTTGTAAAATGATTTGTCATATACAAATTAAAGTCTTAAAATCTTAAACTGGTTCAAATAATAAAAAGCTATTTCACTTTCCAGGCTCTTATTTAAAAGTACAAGCAAATTACTTTGCAATATGTATAGTTATATATATACATACACAAAAACTTGTACATATTTATATCTATATATAACAAATATTCTACTTATTGTTGATGCATTGTTATTTGCACTTCAATTTAGGATAAATGTTATAATATCCTCCAAACTATACCAAGCAAAATGGTTGTCTTCTTTCCATCCTTTTTCAGATGGTATGAAATATTTTCTAATTAAATATCAAAATAAATCAATAGTCACTTAACTCATTGTCCCCACACAAGCAAAAGACTTAAGCCATTTCCATGAAAAGTCTTTTATTCATAGCCTTGGTGGCTAAAATCTGTGGCCAACAAAACAGGAGATGGCCAAATCTGTGGCCAACTTGACATTTAAAACCTGCCTTTAGACAACTTTGACAGGTATTTCATTAGAAACATCCAGTGATGTTTTCTTCTTCTCTTTTTTTTTCTTTCCCTAAACAAAAAAAAATCAAAATGCAATTGTTGAAATATCTGCTGCTTTTTCAAGAGCACATCCTGAAGGATGAAATAGAGATGAAGAACTTGTTTCTCAAGAGAAGGTGCAGTCCTTGATGAACGATTCTCCTAAAAATCATTGCAAATTTTCAAAACTAAAATATCAATTTTAAGTCCACTTGCTATGTTGCATGAACTGTTTTCTTAAAAACTATTTTTTCCTTTAATATGTAAATGACAAAACCCTAATTACCTCTTGAAAAGCAGTTTTGAAAGGCAAAAAATCAACCAGTCCCAGTCAATGGCATCACAGTAATTTACACCAGTTCAAGATTAGTACTCATTATTGTACTCATATGGGTGCTGCAAGGATTAGTGTTTGCAACATTTCACTGAAAAACTAAATTATTACACAATTATCTCTCAAAATGTTAATCAGTGGCAGCTGAGATAGATCATATCTTAAATATTACCCTCAGCTGAAAAAATTTCTGAAGGGTCTCAAATACCACTGTTGACACTTATAAAGCCTTCCAGAGGGGTCTTGTTAATAAGCAACTGTAGAAAAATATAAACATTTGTGCATGGTATTACTTTAGATTAAAAGCTTAATAAACTCTGGGGTAAAAACAAATAAAATAAATGTTTTTCGTCAAAATATTTGTCCTTCAAATTGATGTTAATTTTTCTCTTGGGCAATATAAAGCTTATAATTCAGGCAGACTAAAGTACATTCTTCTGCCTCAAGCCCCAGAAAACAATAACATAATGTGTCCCAAGATTTTTGCTGGTGACCAGCACTCGAGTGGGATCCTGATTTTCTTTAATTTAAATGTTGCCCTCATCCCTTGACTGAAGAAAACAGATGGATTTTTCGCTGGTAAAGAAGAGACAGGGTTTTTAACTTCTTCTGAAAGCATTGGGTTCTTACATTTCTTCTCCTGGAAAAAAGTCTGTAATATTTCCAGAGGAGTGTTTCAAGAAAACAAAGCTAACCCAGTCCAGGGGAGTTCACTGACACCATCTAAAGAACAAAGAACCTTCCAGGTAGGTATGGAAAGCACAGTTCTGCATCTTGCTGGCTGAGGGTGGCACTTATCTGCTGTTTGGAGGTGGTTTAGCAGAATGACAACTTTTCTGAGAATCTTTTTGATGTCCCTTGCTGCCACTATGTGCTAACAGGGTGCTGGGCATCACGCCCACCTTTCAGGCTCCTTCCAGACAAGTTTGTAGCAACAATTGCATATCTATTTTTATTTTTTTACATTTTTTATAAAGTATGGATTTTTGGGATTTTTTTAATGTTTCTGAACTTTATCCCCAAATTACCTATAAAATGACTAGCTTCTATTTGCTCTTCACCAAAGAGACAGTCTTGGATTCCTTCTTGCCACATGTAGCTATCTTTCTCTACCTATAAAGGTTCTTCAGGAAATCATTAGACCTATCATTCTGGGGACATTTATGTAACTGTAAAGGTACTAATACTATCCTTTGCCCATGTGGCATCTGTAGGTTTTTTCCCAAATAACTTCCACACAGGGAGTAAAATGACTGGAATTTCCCTGAGCCCTGAAAATGAGTTTATTCTCCTTCACATACCCCACATCTCTTTCACTTCTGAGATTAAGAAGTTTATAAAATACAACTTGTTACAGTCATGAGGGATTACTAGTATATATTATCACTCACAGCTCATTAACCTTGAAGCCCTGCTAACTAAGAAAATCCTGTCTAATGAGGTTTCCTTCACTGCACTAAAGAACAAAAGGTCTCAAAGTTTTGCCTATTACCAATTTCCCTCACATTATTTTCCCATAATTAAAATGGAACTTTATGGACACTAAAATACGAACCTGAATTCCTTCTACTCAAGAAAAAGCATAGTTTTCTTTTTTGTAAGTTTACAAAGGATCTTTGATCTGATAAATAGAAGAGGAATGCATTTCCAGTATTTTCTACCTTTTATCACGTGTAAAAAAAATGCTACTATTTGAAATAAGACATATGACTTCTGGGTATATTATACCTAATTCTATTTTGGTGTGAGCATCCCCACCTTTCAATGACATTAATAGAAAGTCAGGCTAGTTTTATTCTGTGTTAAATTAGGATTCTTTGTCAAGAATTTCAAAAGCAACTGGACAACTTGTCAGGTATCCCAGTAGTAAGTGTCATGGAAGAGTCTAAATTAGATTGTCTTGACAGGAGGAAATAAACCTAAATCTATTTACTATTATTTACATTATAGAAGTACTTAGTGGATACAGACGGGATTGAGAAACTCACTCTGAGACTTCTGAGACAAAGAAAATAGTATTACAAAATAAATCATATTTCACCAAATGTTAAATGTCCCAGATTCCAGCGTTAGGTGAGCACATTTTTAGAAAGGAAATAGGCAACAATTCCTCAGTAGTTCATCAATCAATGAACAACCTTTATGTTTTCAAGCCAAAGCGTACATATCATGTGCTCCTGTGGTTAAATTAAAATATGTAAAATTAATTAAAAGCGAAAAGCAAATAATCATATAACAAACCAGAAGGTGTTTATAGATAGAGCTGCAGTTCCTTTCAGGTATCCAGTTTTCAAGATTTTCTGTCAGAAAATTTTCTTAACTTTTCAGGTTGGGAATACCAAGGCCATAAATGTATAATTTAAATTCTAGGCCAAATTACTCTTGGTAACCCAGACTGTAGGCTGGTTACCGTGCATTCAAATTCAGGTTCCAAAAAAATAAAGTGCAGTTATTTCACCAAATTCTCCACAATAGATAGTCTGTGAATGACTGAAGTAATTCAGGCACTCCATCCATTTTTATATGTTTAATATCAAAGACCAGATGAAAAAATGTAAGCAGAGGGTTGGTGAGGTGTCAGCAGCTGTTTGATTGCTCAGCCTACTGCTTATGATACCTCTGTCACCACTGTGCTTTTTCAAAAATGTCACTGTAGGAGCTGGAGATGTTCTGTGTGCTAAGTGAGTGCCAAAAGGCTTGTTCCTTAAACCAGGACCTTGCAAATAAAATTTTAAGTATGCACAGGGTGTTTTCTGACTTGGAGACAATGTTTGCTTACAACTGATGAAGTCCTTCACAACATAAACTCGGGGAGTTTCTGATACTCCATTGTCAGTGATGACTGGTCTGTCAGAAGCTAAAGAAAAGGCAGCTCATGCCACAGGGAAAATGTATAAAAAAGAGGAGAATGCTCATACCCATAATCTCTGTGCAAGGATTTAAAGTGTTAATACTCAAACTAAATTTGAGTACACTGTGCTGGCCTCTGAGGCCCATTGTGACCTATGTAAACAATACCATTTCTCTTCATTATTGCTGTAAATTATTTTATTTACATGTCTGAAAGTGACTTTGTGATCACCTTCTAAACCAGGAAGCCCTGTTGCCACCTTGGCTGCTAATGCACTCTACAGGAGACAGACTTTAATTGTAGCTTCTCTCAGATGTAAGAGACAGGCAGCTAAATATATGATGAATCATAAGCAGATGTCCCCTGCAGAACTTTCCTCAGACAGGAACGTGAAACAAAACAAGAAAAGGCTTTTATGTATCTAATGTACTTTCTTTACAAAGGACATCCACAGTGACTCAGATTAGTATACAATTGACTGCATCACTGGTAAAAATGGGACACTCTGAAATCCTCACGTCTATTTTTGGCTATTCCAGTAATTTTGTCTGATTCATGTAATTGTTCTATTTTTCTTTCCTACCTTTTTTTCTCCTGTACTTGTTTCTTGGAGGTGTTTCCAGCGGGGAAGAGGGAGTGGGAGAAAGTCTTAAAATGAGCTTAGTACAAAAGATGCTTAGTGGATTAGGGGGCTGTAATGATAAATAATAACTACAACTGACTTTCTCCTTTCTCTAGCCTTTCTTCTTTCTTTTCATGATGAACTATGTCCATTCTTCTAAAATAGGCTTTTGTGAGTGGAACTAAATGACAGTGCTAAGTGAACAACAAAAGGAAGTTTGCGCATCTGTGTCTGTTGCCACAGTGATTGGTTATTGGATGGTCACTCATGTAGCACTTTGGGATTTCTTTTGCTATTGTGGGTTATTAATTTTTTTTCTTAATTTATTTATTTTAAAAGGAAAAAAATATATTATTCTCCTATACTAAATGCTCAATTCAAATGAATGTTTTGTACTGGTTTTACCTTCCTCAGCCGTGGGGGTTTTTTTTAACATGTTAGCATTCAAAAATGCATTTATTTGTTTATCTCTTTGGTTGTTTACTTATGAAATCTTGCATTGCCAGATAGCTTTCATGGAAGAATAAATGAAGCACACTAAGTTTTCACAGTCCTGTGCTTCACAGATAGACTTTATTTCTGAACCTAATATTGGGCCTTAAAACAAAGTATTTCTTCAGCTGAATTTGATGTGATGTGGTCTGGTCTCTTCAGAGGTACAAGCACATCTGCAGCGCTGGTTTCAGCACCCCCTCTCCCATGGGCTTACATGGATGATGAAACTAAGCATCCTGCATGAAATAGGATGGATCTTTCAGGCTTTAGGTGCAAGCAGCCCTTTCAAAAAGGGGTCTGCAGCAGACCTGCCAGGTGAGCCAAATAGAAGCCTCCATCCACCTGAGGCCTGTGATAAGCCTCTCTCTGCTCCAACTGGCTTAAATGTACATTGCAGCAGGTTTTATTGTTAACTTCTCTTTGGCCTTCAACAAGTAGTCAATAGCCCTGCAGATTATATTCTCCTCTGCCATCCTGATTGCTGGAAGCATTCATCCAGAACTAAGCCACTACAGTAGAGAGAGTGGGGCGCGAATTTTTCAACGAAACAGTTTTCCATCAGAAAAAGGTGATTCATCAAAACTGAAACCTTTCACAGAAAAAGGCTGGACTCATCGATTTTTTTTTCATTTTTATTGTTGTTTTGTGGTGGCAAAAGAAAAAGCTGTGGACTAAGTGTTTTTCTTTGAGGAGGTTGAAGCAAATAACATTTTCCATTTCTAAAAGTATTTGAACAAATGTCAATGCAAGATTACCCTATGAAACATAATTTAATAACAAAAACCGAGTACTTTTATTTATATTGAAGAAAAAAGTACTCTTCCTCACATATTTTCAGGTTCTATTTACTTTTTAAGGTCTTTATGTTATTTAAGGCTAAACCAGGATGTTTTTGATAGGATACACATATACACAGAGAGGATGACCAAGAACTCAAGGAGATTTCAATTTTCTTTTCAAATGATTAATGAAATCAGACAGTCCTCATTAATATTGTGGCTTGAGCCAGTTTTTGGAGTATAAACATGGGCTTAGGTTATTATTTCAGATTATTCTGAATAAAAATAATTTACCTAAATATAATCTTCATAAGCAACTTCTGAAATTTAAAATAGAGAAAAAGTAATATCTGATTATGTTGCTTATCCAATGAAATACCAAGATAAAAATGTAACATCATCATAATTTACATCTACATATTTGCCATGCAATGAAAATTGAACAATTGTCTGGTTAATTTTTGTTTCATGGAGCTGCTGGACTTTTCAAATACATTTCTTGAGAGGGTGGTACCAGAAAAAATGTCATGAAGAGTTATAGGATGGAAGACACATGGTGTCTTGAGATGAAAAGTGGACCTGGGAGAGCAAAAACACCTCTTCTAATAAATATTTTCCTCACAAATTCAAGGGCATAGCATGTAACTGTATTACCTAACCCAAAAATACATAATGAGGAGAGCAGAATTACCCTGCTCAGAACAAGTGGTAAGACTTTACACCAGATGATCTGCATAGAACAACCAGGACCTTCTTAAATTAAAGAATCTGATAAGAATATTAAAATACTAAGGCATTAAATTTAAAAGCACAATGAAAAAGAAAAGGAAAGGGGAAAAAAATAGAAGAGAACACGTGTCACAGGGACAAAAAAGACCTCTTTTGCTTGCAGAAAAAGAATAGCACATGCAGTTTGCTTAGCTCAGCAGAAACTAATGCGAGGTGAAGGAAAGCGTAGAAAATGAAATGATCATAGCAAATTAATATGGACCTTCCGAGAAAGCAGATCAGGAAGTGTTTTTTGTAGATAATAGAGACCCACATAAAAACAGGCTGGAATACTGATGGTGAGCTTTTTGCAAACACCCTAGTGCTGAATGAGATAGAAAATGTACAGCATGTTATCATCTAAAAAGGGCTTGTGCCCTTTTTATAAGGCTGCTTCATCCACTGAGGAAACCAGTCAAAAAGATCAAAGGCTGCACTGGGTTTAGTTCTCCCCAAGAATCTGAAGCTGAATGAAAAATAGAAGCAACCACAGAGTGTCAAACAACATAGAGGATTTCAACTAAAATATTCTGTTTTCTCCCCAATCACTAGTGTATTAGCTGAGCAGAGATAAAAGAAAAATCATTATAATCTTCATAATGCTAGCCATGAATTAGGGACACATGGACTGCAAAGCAGGAGATTTCTTCTTAGGCTGAGGTTTGTATTTACAAGTGAAGGGAGCAGAGGTTTGTCTGAAATCAGGGATCAGATTTCCCAGGGACAGTAGATGACGAATTATCAAAGGATGTAGAGATAATGTTGGCAATGGCATATAGCACTGGGGATTGAGATAAATGCTTTGCTGCTCTGTCTGATACTGGAACAAATCTGAAAGATATACAGAAAAGGATGAAAATGTTAAACCCGGGGTTTGTCTAATCACTTCCATCTTTGGTTGGTCCCTGGGTTCCTATGATTATATTCTCTGCAGGCATCTCCCTCACTCCCAGCACACACACAAAAATTCCCACTTTTCCAGGGTCAGGGGAGGGTGGCAGACACAATTATTCCAAGGACCTTCAACTGTTTCACAGCAGTAAATGAACTCTGACCATGGAATGACCATTTCATGAGAAACACTTTGTAATATCCCATTAGTGAAATTATTCTCCTGTGCACGTGGTGCCAGGTTTTTTGCTCTTGAGGCTCTTTTTGAGCTTGACTATCGCAACTGGCAACACAAACCACTTCAGAGGAGTACTCACAATTTCCATGGCACCAAATATCCTGAAAGTGAATGTGAGAGCTGGTGTGGTGATCATTGCCATTATATCAATGAGATAAATTGGTCTTCAGATCCTTTACAGTGTGAATGAAAGTTCCAATCCCTCAGGAGTACAGATACATTCCACCTTTGCGAACTGGCCAACAAAAGACTTCTTTCCTCATCAAGTTAATTTTTTTTTACCATTGTTCAGGTGCCAGTCCCCAAAAGCAAGCATCTTCCCTTCTCTCTCCTACATTATTTTTACTCCTCAATATTCCATTACAATGCTGATTGACCTGCTACACAACTCCTGAGCAAACTGATGCAGGATAGTCTCAACTGATGCTCAAGGAAGTGGAGAGCCCTTTTCCAAATGAAATATGGAGTTTGGGTCAGATCAGCAGTAATCTACTGTAGCCTGAGCTGTGTACTTACTAGGGCAAGCTCTGATCTAGTTGCTGCAAATTTCTTGGAGGAATCATGCTAATTTAGAAGAGAAAAGGGATGGTAACACAACCTGTTATTGTCATCAGATAGAACAGCCTGAAAAACATAGGGTGGCCTCAAACAAAATTACAGTGAATTGTTTCAGAATATTTTAGATGTTATCTTGGCCTCACCAATTCAGATCTGTGTGTGGTGAGGAGCACAGAGGAGCAGGGCAGCGTTTTAACTCCTCCCTCACAGATATTAATGAAAAAAAACAAAAGGCCCCTAGATTCAGACTCTCTGTATCACAGTTATCCAAAAGGGGATGTATTTCTCTTTAAGAAATATTCTTTAACAAATATATTAATTGACTTGTCTGGTAAAAAGAAAAAAAAAAAAAAGAAACAAGAAAAAAGTCGGAACAACAATGCTGCTTTCAAGATCACATTTATTTTTTTGCTCTCCTAATATATTTGTGCTCTCTATATGTTATTTCTAGAAATGCTACAGTACATGCTGGTAAATTTTGTGTCACAAAGGAAAGACTTAATACAAATTAACTTGATGTTTTCACATAATAACACATATCCATCAATGTAAATTAGTTTGTATTGCAAAAATTTAATAAAGAAAAGTATTTAATTTACAGGAAGAATTGCATGGATTTTATCTGGTTACAAGGTTTATTTTTTTCTTTGGTTTTGCTGTTTAATAAAGTTAGGCCAACAGAAATATTTTATGTGTTTGTGTAGATTTTGAGAGCTCCTTGATTTTTGAAAAGATAAGAAAAAAAGCTTTTAAACATGTTAGCTATAGTAATGCTTTTAATAATCTCTTGTAATTTCATTAAAAGTCACCTGCTATTACTTATATTAATAATAGTAAAAATTAAATAGACTCATATTCTGTACTGATTTCAGCTCTCCCCCTCCAAGATTTAAGGGAATCTTACTGTGGATACAGACTAAAATCTTGTATGCTTGTCCTTAATGATAAAGATATCAAGATTACTGTTATATAACTAATGTTACAGGATCCTTGCACTCTGCTGGAAAGCTACATTGGGATTTCTGTAATATTTGGACTTGGATCATGAGGAGAATAAATGGGTTTTTTGACAATATCCATCAAAGATGTGTGTGTTTTGTTAGGGACTGAGAGGGTGTTCCTATTCTTTGTCAATTGCTATTACTGGCCATGTTTTGTAAACCTTGTTTTAAGTTCAAGATTTGCTAAAAATTTGACACTTATCAGAACATTTTAGGAATGATGAAGTGAGCAGCACTCAACAGTGAATTAATGTAGAGAATGAGGAAATACATGAAAAACAGTGTCTAATGGAAGGTGCCCATGGCAGGTGAGCTGGAACCAGGCGATCTTTAAGGTCCTTTCCAGCCTAAACCATTCCAGGATTCCATGATTAAGTTTCTGGAACACTGAGGGAGACAGTTCTTATTCTCCATTGAGGGCAGAGGAAACTGGACCACAATTCCAGCCACCGAACAAGACTCTTTGGAGTCTCCCCGTTTCCATCAAATTTTGAATGTTTCAGGTCAACACTGAGTTGTTCAGGGAAACTAAAGTAAAGAGTAGTCACAACTCAGTGGTGCGGACTTGGTAATTCAACACTAAGCTAAACACAGCCATGAGATAAGAAAATAGGTCAAACATTTCAAAAGATCAATCCCTCTGGGTGATCCTTCTTTCTCCTTTTATTTTTTTTTCTAATTAAGACTTGCTAGCTAATGCCAATGTGTTGCAAATGTCTCTAAATGAAAGTGACTTCATATCAATGTAGGCTTCAGCTATTAAAGAACTCTGAGCTGAATAAACAGAGAACTGGTGCTATTATCTATGTCCACTTTCAATGAACTTCATATTTACCTAATCTCCTTACCATTACATATTTTTTCTAGTAAAAAGCCTTGCATGTTTCAAGCCGCCCCAAAAAATAGGTAGGCACAAAATCATCTTTTTCTGGAAATCCCAAACTACTGATTGTAGTAATTCATAAATAATCCTCTTTAGGATTCTCAAAAAAAAAAAAGAGGAATTTTCCTGAAATACCATAGAGATAGTCAAAATTGCCAAGGGCAGAATGCTTCCAAGGGAAAAACATGACCCTCTCTTGGTTCTGTGTTGTAAGTTTGCTAGATCTATGTAAAAAGAATCTGATTTCATTCACACAGGAGAGGATGGAAAATATGTGGTTGTCACTATATGGACTAGAGCTGTAGCAGTTCCAGACCCTTAGTCTGATAGTCATGAATTAAAATTAAAATCACATAAGGACTTGAAATGGAGCAAAATCTTTCCTCAGACTTGACCAAATATGCATTTTTAAGATATGTCTCCTGTATCAAATCCTATAAGAGAGAAAAGTATAAGCTTTTGGGCAGGTTCATTGTGCTCTTTTATACCCAACCATTGGGATCCCCAATTTTCATGTGAAGATGGGAAACATTATGAAAATCATACATGGAGGATGAACCTCTATTCCTCAACTCTCTAAACAAAAAGGAATTATGGAGTTTGTGTTGCAATTGTTTCAGTCTTTTGTGGCACATCTTTATACAACTATTTAAATGAGAACTGGAAACTGGGACTTAACCTCTGAACCTTTACTTTCTCATATCCTGTGTGAAATTTCTAATAAGGAGTTATATTTGCTCAACCTAGCATATTATGTTTTGTGGGACTTGGAGGGAGAGGGTTGTGTGTGTATGTTTATGTTTGTGTGTTTTTTAGTTTTTTGTTTGTTTGGTTTGGTTTTCTCCCTCTTTTTGGCTCAACAATAAAATAAAATAAGCCAGTCCAGATATCTAAGATATTTTGTGATCTTTTGGAACCTGAAGATTGAGATGGGAACTTTTTTAAGGCAGAAAATACACTTTGGATGTTGCACTTGCAGAAACGTAGAACATAAATATAGAAAAATAGCAGTGTATAAACAACTCCAAGCACCCCATGCAGATTAACAATGAAAGTTCTCACCTTTTAAAATAATAGCAATGCCAGTTGTGGAGTGTGAAGAGTGCTTTGAATTACAATGGATTGCCGGATGCATTAGCCACAATATCAAATGCAGTCAAATTAAAATGTTCCCTTCTGACATTTTCAATTAAACCCCATCAAGCTTCCAAACAACCTAGGAAAACTAAATAGACTGTGTGAGCTGATGGAAAAGGCAGCCTGACATTTCTCCTTCCAAAAATTAGATTAAGCATCAATGTTGTTGCAAAAATCTGTACCAGAACATTAAACAATTAAGAGCTAGTGCAGCAATACTGACCACTGGCCCATCCAGTACTGAGCTCCACCAATTGCTTGTGACAGAAGCCAGTATTGAACTCATCAGAGGAAGAAAAAATATTTATAATAGTTAAGACTTCGTGATTTCAGGATGTTTTCCATTCAAGTACCTCTAAGTTAAATTTGGTCTTGGTGTTTCTGTAGGTCTCTTGACTTACCGTTGCACAATTTCTAATGTTTTTGTGGACAAAACCCTTTTGAGTTTGAGAGGTGCTATAAAACATTTCTCAGAAATGGGGAGCAGGAAACCACATGGCTATTTCAAGGTGAGAGAAGGCTTCTGATGCAGCATTGTAAAGATAACCAGCGTAGTTTGAAGACTCATTTATGGGAAATGAAATCAATATTCCCTACAGCCTCTCGGTCAGATCTGTCGCATAGCCGAGGACTATAAAGCAGACCTCTTGGACCTTGGACAATGGAGGAGAGGAAATGTTTCAGGAATGATCCCTGCAAGGAGAAGGATCTGAAGGAGAAGGTGGCAATTGCACTGAGGTGTTAAGGAAACCTTGAAGGTAAAGCTTGCAAAATGTTCCCTGGGGAAGTCAGCCACAACAAGTCAGGCCAGAAAACTTCTTTCCATAGTTGGTAAATACAGAAACTTTTCAAGTAGGAAAGCCCTTCAGCTTCGCAGAACAGCCTCAGACAGCTGTGCCTGAACTGGTCTTTGGGTCATTTTTGGTCAAAAACCATGTCAACACAATCAAGGAATAGACTTTGTCTCTATCACCATAAATGAAGAGAGAATTGTGAGGATCCATGGAGTCTTCAGGTCTGTTCTGGATATGTGAAGGAAAATGACATCAGGCTAAGAGAAAGTCTTGATTTCTGGTCCTCAGCTGGAACTGGTCCAAGGCAGGCTCTTATCTTCTTAGTGCCCAGGATGTTCCAATTTCCTTAGTGCAAGCAATAAGGAAAGTCAGGTCTTAGGTTTTAGGTGCTGATTTTGAGTATATGGTGTGCAAATAACACAGGAATAGGCAAGAGAAATAATATAGATTTTATTCACAAAGATTTCTCTTAGAATTCTTGGTATACTTTCAGCTTCTCTGCTTAATATTTACAGCTGAATCTGCCCTGAAATAAAGCCAGAAACAACTCACAAATGCAGGCAGGATGTTTATATGTCTAGTTTTTATGTGGTTTAGTCAGTCCCACCTCATCTCTGTGCTATTTCTTTCTGATTTCACAGGATCCTATCATAGTAATAAATTCTCAGATGTATTGTAGATCAGGTAAAAGGTAAAGGCTTATCTGATCTACATAAATTCTAAATTAATCTGGAATATAAAAAATGAATCCAAAACACCCTTTTACCCTAGTCCCCAAAGGCATGAAAAAAAAACAAACAAACAAACCAAAAACCAAAAAACCAACCAAAAAAACAACAAAAAAACAGATGGAAGGACCTTTGAAATAGGTGCAACTACATTTCAGTTTAGATCTTTATTTTTAAAACCTTAATATTTTTGAGTTCCACATCTTTTTTTCAGCCTGCTTCATTTTCATGCTATCTTTTTCCATTAAGCTCACACAGTGTCTGACTATGATGAGGACAAACTTCTGGCACTGTTGTATTTGTAAAAGAAACATGCACACACAGCTAATAAGATTTATAGCACAGAAGCATAATAAATCAATGCAGAATTGAGTGAGTTGTATTAAGGGAAAGTGAAAATAAGATTTCTTGTTCTGAAATGGATCATAAGGCCAACTGAGAATTGGGTATTGCCTGAGAACTGGTGTGTAGTACCTGTTATTTCTTACCCCTTTTCTGCATTTTCAAAGTAGACTTTAACACCTGAACTTATTCCTTCTAATTAAAAAGAGGACAACCGAGGTACCCAAGTGAGGAACCAAATGAGATTTACAAATGTGAAATTAAAAGACCAAAAGGATTTTACAAGAAATGTATTTTCATTGTGTGATCAGCCTAGTCAAGCAAAACTTCCTACAATAAGAAAAATACCCAGTAGTTATAGAAAGTCTAAGTAGTTGAAAATATTTTTATTAATTTTCTACCAGCTCTACATCATTTTTAAAGATGAAAATTGAGAATATCAGAGGCAACATCAGCTCACACTGACTATAATGTTCATCAGAAAGACCCATAAAGTCCATCTGATTGCAGATTTCAGGTTTTGAAGGCACTGAGTGCACATAAATGTGTATTATGAATAGCTCTTTATGTCCACAAAACTTTGAACTTATTTTTTTTGTTTAGTTTGTTGCTAAATTAATCATAACCAAGTCTTCAGATCACAGTCCGAATCCCATACTTTAAAGAGCTATGTATAAAAATTCAATTTTCCTAAGCTCAGTGGGGGACAAAAAAGGTAAGAGAAAAAAAATGCAGTGTGAACTAATAAGGTTCCTTGACTGGTTTCATAAAAAAGGATGGTGGATATATTAGAAGATCATGTCTTCTGACTGCTGGTTGAGTCCCTGCTGGGATTATTACTTCTTGTTTTCCTTAACCAAAACCCTAATCTTCGAAGGAAAAAAGGAAAAAAAAAAAAAAAACAACAACAAAACAACAATTTTTGTTTTGTTGTTCATCAAATTACCAGGCCAGAGACTTTGACACAGATTTCCTGGACTTGATTGTCTGGACCTGGGATTTAGGTGCTTCACTTTTAGCTAGAAATTCTGCTTTCAAGGAAAAGGCCAAACTAGCAGCAATTGCACTCTCGGCTGAGCACCACCTCATTGCCACTATGAATCCAGGACAGAGACACTGTCAATTGTCAGAGGCTGGTGGATGAGTAGATAAATTAATCCACGCATCAATCTTTTCATATGGTTCTTTCCAAATGAATGTATCATCTAATAGATTCAATAATAAGTCTCACAACATTTTCTACCTGCAATATTGGATTGTGTCATATTTCTAGCTCCTGTTTTTGGTTCCCTTTAGATGGATGTGCCACAGAACAGATAAGACCACACTTCTGGCCTGCCAGATAGTATTAATTTATAATGTTCTCTCATCCTTCCCTGGTGCTTTGGATCAAACAAAGGCACTGTTTAAATAAATAAAATGTAATGTAATGCAATTAAACATTTTCCCATAGCTGTTAAGATCAAGGCAACTAATAATTACCTGATGCAACAATTTTAAAACCCATGACAGACATTTATATTGTTTAGTGATTACTGTCATAATGTTAAGCCATCGAGCCTGGCTCTGCTCACATTATTCAGTTAAGAACATAAAGCACAAGGAGCAGCAGAGGTAAGATCAGCAGAAATCAGTCCATCACCATTATTAATTCAATAGAAATATTTATGGATTTGTAAGGCTGGAAGGAACAATTATAGTCTAATCTCGAGCTCTTTCCCTTGAACAAAACCTATAAAATTCACCCAGGAATTCCATCACCCATCTTAATATTTTTTGATTGAAAACAACTGTTGCAATTTTACAGGTCCCAGTTTATGAAGACAGGGAAATCTCCTCACCCAGGGAATGAGAGCTGAAGCATTGATCAGGTAGAAAGTCACACAGGAGTTGTACAAAACTGCCCTTGCATCCCTTCAGAAAAATCCAGTGTTTAGACATGTACTTTTTCGCTCCTTAACTATAACAACATAGAGGTGTAAATTTGGTGGCTATAAGAGTTAAAAGAAGAGTTTAAAGAAGCAGTGTGGTATATCAGACATATTTTCACTTTCTATTACCAAAAAAATCTAAAAGCTTTTATTGGAAAAATACTTGTGTGAGCACACACACAAAATAAGTGCACATTTCCACAGAAACACAAATAAGTTTCAATTAAATTTTTATATGGATGTATGAAATTCCAAGCCAAAGAGAAAATTCTGAAATTTCTTCTTAACAAACTGGCTCTGAGACATTTGTAACAAACCAGAAAACATTCAGAACTTTTACGTGACCTAATGACTTAGACGTTCGATGGAGTAATCATATTTATCTCTCTGCAATGCCTCTTTTTTACTGTAATATTTCCAAATTCCCAAACTGAGATACCCAAACTGTTTGCTTTTGTAAAAATAAGATTTTTTTTCTTTTGATTTTGATTTTTTTTATTGGTCATAGAAGTTATAGAAACCTTCATTTTCCTTCAGAGAAAATTTGCTTTGAAGTCACACAGGGAAAAAAAAATCAAACAAAAGAAAACCCGTGTACTCTGCACCACAGAATCACAGGGTTTGGCTAGATCAGTAATTACTCACTTTTGAAATGTCATCTCAGGGGGTCATCTCACCTTTTTCAGCTGGGCTAGCTGTGCTGATTCACTGCAATTTCTTTTTTGCAAATGAAAATATACTTCGCCTGGTAGGGTTATTGTGGTTTTTTTTTTTCCTATAGTGTTCAACTCAAGGTTCCAGATGGGCCTTGCCATCCCTGTGAAGGGCTCTATATGGCCAGGAAGGAACTGTATTTTAAATTGCATGATGATTTGAGGGCTGAAACAACAAAACAATGAAATGCAACTCTCCTGCAAACATGTTCACCCAAGCCCCCATTTCTCTCTTACAGATTTACAGGGAATCTTGAAGTGCCATGGTGAAAAGGAGCCAAAACCCCCTCTGAATGAGGGGCAACTCATTCTGGCAACCGATTTTTTTAGGGCTTATTTAACCTCATTCATTCTTTTTCCCCTGGGAGGAATACGCCTGTCTCAACACCCATGGTCCTCCAAAGGAATCACAGGAGCAAGTGATGGTGGGGGCTGGAGGCAGAACAGGGATCTCTGCCCCCCTCCCTGGGCCTCCTGCTCCTTCCCCACCGCTCCGTGGCCTGGAGGTTCTGCACCAGTTGCTGGCCAGATGTTCGAGACTGCATCCCTACTGGAAGGTTGTGACAAAGCCCCTGAGAGCTGAATGACAACAATCTGTCAGCTACGCATCATCCTAATTTCTTTTCCATATTCCATTATTCCGCACCTTATGTCACTGTTTTTGGTTCCTAAATTACCCGTCGGTTTTTGGTTTGTTTTTTTGCTTTTTTGTTGGTTTTTTTTTTTTTTTTTTCCTGTGCATCGTTTGCAACAGTTTTTTTTTTTAATTTTAATGACATTCCGCTGCAGAGACTGTTGCTCAGAATGTCAGCACTGCTTTTCCCAGCCCAAGGTGGTGAGGAGGGAGGGGCAAGGAAAAGAAAGAGTGGGTGGGAAGGAGTTGGGGAAGGCAAGGATGTATCAATTACTCAGAAAGATCCAGAGGTTCAGCGTGTGATGACACCGACAGTAGGAAGTATGATAAATGCTCTGATTTACATCCAACTCCCATTAGATAGTTTCAGGAAATTATGATAAAGTGATTATTTACAAGGAAAACCTTTACAACTTAATTAAATAAGACAAAGTTTCTGATTTGAGAGGAGAGAACAGATATAATAAATAGGGCCCTCTTTCCCCCCAGCTCTGATCGATGCCGAGGCATTTTCAGCTTCCGAATCATGTGTACAACTTTTTATGAAAATGCCAGCTACTGAGATGGCACCCACAGGTCCAAAGGGCAGGAAGACATCAAGGGGGTTCTGTGAGAGTATTTTTATGATGGGTTTGAGCTGTAGATATCCCAGTGTAGTCCTCAGGGCATGGAGGTTCTACAGCTCTCTTCTGTCCCAGTGACTGTTCCTGGAGAACAGGAAGGGTCCTCCAAGGAGGGGTGGGAGGACTGTTTTCCACACAAGAAATTTGTAGACAGTTGGTGTAATAAGAAAAAAAAAAAATGGGAATAACAATAAAAGGCTCATCTTCAATTTTTATGTCCTTCCTGCTCCTGTCCTGATTTACTCAGTGGTTTCCTGTGTTGAGGACAAAAGTAGATGAGTTGGGTCCCTTTTGTTTTGGTTGGGTGGGAAAAGGTCACAAATTAAAGTATTTACAATTATTACACAGAGACAAACATCCCTTGTGAGTTATTATCACTTATAGGATTTGATCCCTCATGGAATTGCACAAGCTCCAATTTCTTAATTTTCCACATACGCTAGAAAATATTTTATTTTTCTTTTTTTTTTTTTTAATTAAAAACTTATTGAAGAAGAGTTCAGAAAACAAAAACAAGTAGAATCCCTTCATTTTATGTTATGAGGCTAAACTTGAGGAATAGATGGCTGGAACCATCTACACACTGTGAGTATTCACACACACCACCCTATGTCACTCTTCCACCTGTAAAAATATTTCAAGTCACAAACCAGTCTCTGTGGCTTCATCTTTCTACACATTTGCATAATGCAGAGGTGGCCAGCACAGTTCCTTCAGGAGCTGCTGCTCAAAGTGCTCTGCCTCATCTTTTTACCCCTTATGTAGCTTTAGGGCTTAGACTGAGGTCTCTCAGTCAAAGACCAGCGGCTTTTGCATCCTTTAAGTTGGTGAAGGAATGAAGGAAGAAAAAGGGCAGTTCTGGAGAATAGCTGTCTCCTGGAGACCCCTTCACTGCTGAGAGTCTTGAGAAGGGGCCTCAAGGTGGAAACTCTTCTGGAGGCACCTCAGTTAAAGCACCAGAAGTGGGATGTGACCCATGAATGCCTCGCAGTGCAGAAGTGCAGATTTGCAGCCCTTGGCAGCTGTCACTGAACCCCAGGAGTGAGAGAGGCTCCCCAGCAGACAGTGCTGGGGGAGAGCAGAGCCCCTAAATCCAAAAAGCCTGTCTCAAGAGACAGGGGAGTACATGGATCGAACCTCTGCCTTTGCAGCCCAGGATTCTAGTTGCAAATAATGGGATTTAGGAAACAGAGGTGTGATGAGGCAGAACTAAATAGCCTTTGTGAGGCATTACTGAGGAAGAATGTTGCTGCAAGTAGTCATTAAGTGGGAGAGATTAACAGTGGAGAGCTGTAGTTCCCAGAGCAGTGCTATTCCTTCAAGTTTGTGAGACTAAGGAGGGTGTTGCAATATTGCCTTCCCATTTTCTGGACTACACAGTTGGCATTTTTTCCGGAGTATCAGGGGGCATGGTGTTTAACGTTTAGCTGTGGCATCCCATTCCTTAGCTCAGGGAACGGGGATGTGTATGTAAAACACCCAGGCAAACAGCTGAAATAATTCAGGAAAGGACAGAAGCTAAATAAGACTTTTACTATCTGATCTGGGCACAGGCTGACATCTATGGACTGACAAAAGTGCTGGAGAACCCATAATACCCACAAATGGCTCCAGACTCATTTCCACTCTGCAGCCAGCAGACTTACAACTACAAATGAAAGGGAAGTGAAATTCTAGACATGATGCACTGTGATCTATGATCATTATAAGTAAGAACATCAGAAATCCTTGAAAGAAAATGGAATCCTCTATGGGCCTATTATGCCTGTTCCTTCTGTTTACCTCTTTTTGAACTTCCTATTATTTTCAGCAAACATTACATATCACAGGCCTTTCCAACCCGAGGCTGACCTTTTGAGTTAGACAGTGGATAAAGCAAACTACTGGAAAAGTATGAATTAAAGATGGAGATAAGAAAGATTAATACAAGTTAGATTTTATATATATACTTATAAATACTTAGCTGTGAAAGCTTCTGAGAAATTGAAGGAAGGAAAGTGTCTGGATTTTGCTCCGTGCTTCCTATTTGGTCTTCTGCACCTCAGCTCTAGGGACAGCTCTTAATGATGAAAATGAGGTTGCATTAATTTCACTCTGGGATCAACCAGGGGAAGGACACAGCATATTAGTCGTCAGGGCTGGGTTCTCTTTTATATTCATCCGCATGCATTAACCTTCATCTTATTTGTTGAGTTAGGTTGCTTTTTGTATATCATGAATAATTTCATTAGGCATTAAGAATTTACCCACACTGTATCTTTGGATATTTTTTATTTTTAAAATATTTACAATTTGTAATGCATAATAAATATGTAATAGGCAGGGTATGATTTCTCAGGGTTTACTATTATCTAAGTCTGTCATGTCCTATAACCTTTCCTGGTTTATGCAATATGCAGCGCCTTAATGTAGTGTCAGTGCTGTTATCATGGGTTGATGGCAAAAGGACAGCCATCTTGACACTCTCCACTCACTAATCACATCCATTTTGATTTTATTAGCATATAAATGCCTCTGGATTTATGCAATATCAGTGGAAATGTGTTAAAAATACTTGTCAGTGTCCTTCTTTTGAGGATTAGGACCACAAAAATCTTGGAGGAAGGAAGATGGTCCGGTTGCATGTGATGACAGATTCCTGGCCCTCAAAAAGAACAATGATCTATGGATGATTTTAGTCAGGAGTCAGTGGTGCAGTTATTGGGCTTTTTTTTTTTTTTTTAAGGATTTTCCTTTAATCTTAGAAAGAAAGAGATGAAGTAATGGCTGGACTCACCTACACCTTTAAGGAATGAATGTGAATTGCATGGTGTAAAATAGGAAAATTAATAAAAATCCCCAAAAATTCTAGATCAGAGCATTAGCAACAGAAAGAGCTGACTGTTCTTTTGCAAAGTTTCACTGCAAGTGGGCCCCCACAATAAAAACATATGAAAATTTACTCTAAGGTAATTTGCTTTGCAAGACAGAATCAGTTCTGATGAAAGGACAGAATTTATCACACAAAGTTGTGTGAATCTGATCTGATGCTGTAGCAAACCATGGCACATACTCTTGTGGAAATGTTCATTGAGGATTTAACGCAACAAGACTTAACCATCTTTCATTTACATCTTCAAATACGCTTAGCAATAAATTGAAGAAAATAATAATTTTATTTTATGAAAAGACTGCATTATGTTGGCATCATATTATGTGGGAAACATATGCTGGAAATACCTTGTATTGTAACATGACCTAATCAATTTTTTAAAAATTTAATTATATTTTTCTTGATTTTTCAAAGAAATGATAGAAAAATCAAGAAGGTAGTCCTTCTTGGAATCCTCTAACCAATAACTAGTTACCCAGAATGTGAAATATGTAATAAACTTAGGATAAAGTAGCCATGAAATGGATGAATATGTAATCCTCAGGAGAGAAGAAAGGACAGCAAAAGATAATAAGGAACTAACAAATTTAAGACTCCAACAGCTCTGAAATTTAGTTGAAAAGGTTAATCTAAGCAAGAATGGGACTCAGAAGAATTATTCCTAAAATAAAAATAAAATAATAAAAATTATAGGCCTAACTATAGAGACAAAGGACTTCTTAGAACATAACCAAAATTTAGGAGAAAATCTGACAGGATTCCTTTGAAGGAATCATTAATTAACCTAAAGCTAATTAGCCTTCTTAGCCTAAAGAGAAGAAAACAGAATAATGGTGAAGGAAGTAGGCATTGAAGGTCGGATTAAATGTGCAGATGAAAACGCCTTTATCTAGGTGTCTACACACAGGTGTTTTCATATAAGCTAAGTATATAAACACCAAATACACTCATCTGCCTGTTGGGTGTTATAGACCATAGCAGATATTGTATTTGCAGGTGTCCAAAGGCCAACTCAGTTGCCTAAAGACAAATACCTATTGCCTTTCACAGAACCATAAAATCACAGAGTATTAGGAGTTGGAAAAGAGCCACAAAGATCACTTAATCCAATCCTTTGTCCTGAAGAGGACACCCCAACAATCCCACCTTGTCCCTGAGAGCTTTGTCCAAACATTTCTGGGGCTCCACCAGGATTGGTGCTGTGCCCATTGCCTGGGGAGCTGTTCCAGTGCCCAAACACCCTCTGGGTGAGGAACCTTTCCTGATACCCAACCCAAACCTCCCCTGGCACAGCTTCAGGCCGTTCCCTGGGCTCCTGTCCCTGTCACAGAGCAGGGATCAGATCCTGCCCCTCCTGTGCCCTCACAGGGAGCTGGGGCTGCCCTGGGGTCTCCCCTCAGCCTCCTCTTCTCCAGGATGACCAAAGTGGCCTCTGTCACCTCCAGACCCTTCACCATCCCCATCACTCCTTTGGACACTCTCCAATGGCTTTATATCTTAGAGCATGGCACCCACAATATCCACAAAGTCTTAGAGTAGAAGATTTTGCATCTATCTGCTGTTCCACAAAGAGGAGAACTCCCAAAGGCTCGGCGCTGTACCTGCCTGTGCTGTGTGGGGTCTGTTCTACTCTGCAGCACCCTGAAAGGCAGCAGGATCTCTTTTCCACCAAACTGGACCAAACCCCTGTGGTTATCATGGCACAGAGCCCAGAGGGAGTCACTGCGTTTGAGTTTGTGCGCCTTAACCTACTAAAGGAAATTCAGACTGACAATCTGTGGATAAACTGAAAGCTCTTGTAAAATGAAAGAGTATGACAGGTAGTAGAAGTGAAGCTGCAACAGGAAGATGTAATCAGAGGGGAAAGTTAATTGTGGGACTGATCAAATACCAGGATTATGGTGGATGCTTTAGAAATCTTTGTCTGTGGAAGATTTGGAGAATATACTCAATACACCTTGGCTGGGAATGATATTAGAATACCCCATCTTTCTTAGTCAAGACAAAGTATTAAACAACCTCTTCAGACACTTCCATGCCCATGCTTTCATATCGTTATCCTGAACTCAAACCAACAATCCAAACCCCAAAGCTACAGAAAACCAAAATACCAAAAAAAAAAAAAACAAGAAAAAATATCTTTTTCCTCTGTGTGAAAAGTTTTTGTTGAAAAATAAAAACTGCTCAGATATGTTGGAATGTTTAGTGTTGACACTTTCAGTCAAAACAAAATGCTTCCAGATTCCCAGATCAAAATATTTATTTTTTGTGTGTTAAATTAAATGAGAATATTTCATTTGGAGTCAGTTCAATAGTAAACTGCATCTGGTTACAGTACTGTGGTGCCTTATGGGAGTGGGAATTGCAGTGCCAAATGCCCTCAATCTTCCATATAAAGAATGATTCCTTACTGGACTGTATCTTCCCTGATGCCTGATTGTAATATGTTCCCCATATCATATACCATAGGTTGAAACCATGATTACAGAGCCTCTATTTGTGATATGGTTCAGGCCAGCAATTCAATTTATTTATCAGAAGTTCTAAAGTTCTAAAGTAAAAAAACAATACTAAAAACAAAAACAACAACAACAAAGAAAAAAAGGGAAGCTCAAATTCAATAGAAAAAGTTACTTCCATTTTTCTTTTCACAGAAGCTACAGAAATGCAGGTCTAATTTTAAAAATCATTTCTTACAGCAAATCATAAAAAAATAAGCTATTTTTAAAACTACAGGCAGTTTTAAGTATTGCTGATGGCCCTAAACCAATTCTGTTCCTGGCATCAGGGCTGACCAGCAATTTTTTAAAATTTTATTTCAGATTTTCAGGGTCTTTTTGACCCATTCTTTGT
The DNA here is from genome assembly GCF_027887145.1 of Ammospiza caudacuta. Taxonomy (NCBI): domain Eukaryota; kingdom Metazoa; phylum Chordata; class Aves; order Passeriformes; family Passerellidae; genus Ammospiza; species Ammospiza caudacuta. Next base: position 82,706,806 of record NC_080632.1, on the reverse strand, counting down.
CTGCCCTGCAGCCAGACTGCCAGAAGCAAAATGAGAGAAAAATAAGTAGCTGCCAAAATTCTTTCATGCATTCACTGAATTGTGTACAGAATCCTGCAGCTGAGGTCTCCAAAGGGATTTAGATACCTAAATCCATGTGAAAACCTAGACCTCAGTCTATTAAAGACCCTTTTTAGCATAGATCTGCCACCTTCACTCATTACTTTCTGCTTCAGGACCTGGAGGGAGTTTTGTTGTCAATGTGTGCTAACATCTGGCCCTGACTAATTGACATTAGGGTAGGAAGTGACAAACAAACACAGCCGCAGCTTCTTGGAATATTCATCGCAAATAATTTATGCAACTAATTTAGTCCCCCCCCCTTCCCTTTTCCCATCTGAGGAATCTGCAAGGGTGGAATGTGACCTTTATGGATTAGTGTCTTCGCACTTGCTCATTGAGCAGTTTGTGTGAACAATTCCCAGCCTATGGATTTCTTGCAAGCTGCTGGCTATGAATGTCCACTAATCCTGATTCACTGTTTATGCCATGTGATGATTGGGCACCTCTGCCACCTTCTTCTTTTGTTTTTTCCTTCCCCTTCCCTTGCTCGTTGCCTAATTGGTTGACCCCAGTGTTATAAATAGCAGGGAAAACTAAACAAATCACAGAGGCTTTGTGTCTGTGGGGAAACAGGGGGCCGAAATATCAGGAAATAAATAGGTGGAAGGATTTCAGAGCACTGTTTGCCTAGATACATAGCTTTGAGCTCTAAAAAGAGTCCTTTTCCTTCCCTGCCTGACAGAAAGAGACAGACAGCTTTTTAGCAAGCTTTGCATCTAATTCTTTCCTGTCTCATCCCTCCAAATCCATCACAAGTATGGGAAATGCTATTGGGAGACATTTTGTTCACTCTTATTATGCAGACAGCAAGCTCTTTTGGAACCTACCTTCCCTCTGACCAAGCACGTGTACCTCACTAGCAAAAGGGGATCCTGACCTCATCTGAGACTTCTACATATTTTAGTGACAAACTGAAAATAAGAACAGCAGATAGTCCAATTCCTCTGCAGTGGTTCTTGTTTGCCTCTCTCCAACATGCTCGGATTCGTAAACAAAAGCTCCTCCTGATTCTAAATTAAACATAAATGAACTGAAATTTTATATAAGTGTGTAATAAATATAAATATAAATACATAAACATAAAAAATAACCCAAATCAAACATATCCTGGGAACAGCTAGAAGGAAGCATGTAAATATAATCCTTTTGTTTAAACTTCTATTTGGCTAAATATATTTGAAGGGGAAAAAAACTTTCCTTCTTTTCCCAGTTTTCATGATGATATGAAAGCACTGGAGCCTGTGCAACTTAAGTCTATAAAACCAATGAAGAAAAAGACTGTCAGCTACTACTAATTCTCTGTAGGCCCAGCTGAACCAGTGGTCCACAGGGAAAAGACAAGGGAGTTTATTACCTATCCCTTGAGCCATCCACTCTTCCCCAGAGAGCCTTTTTGACATCAGGGACTTAACTGAAACATATGAATTAGAGTGGAAATTGAAAGTATTCAAATATAAATTAATTTATACCCAAGGGTTATTCATGCCGACTAGCAATAAATATGCTGGAAGTAAAAAAGGCTAATTTGAATGAATAGGAGTGGGCAAAAAGCAATCAAGGGCAAGAAAGAGGCATATGCAAAGTATAAAACGCCATATAGAGGAGACAGAACTGAAAAGATTACAGTACCAAAGTAATGTAAAGTAATGTAAAGAAAATAGGAATTCTGTGAAAATGAAGGGACCAGCCTTCTGTGTCATGGTGCTAAACTGCCCTGCCAGACCTACCTCATTCTTCTGAAAACCTCGAAACCTGCACATGGCCACATCTAAAATAAAAAATGAAGTCCCACCCAAAATATTTGTGGACATTTCTCTAAGGTACTAAGTTGGAAAACAGGGCTTGTTAGACCTTGTTAGTAATTATGGGGTGAAAGAGTGATTGGCAGCAATGAAAAAGGCATTAGAGAGACAGTGTTGAGAGACAAAACCCACCCAAACAGGAGCTGCTAACAAATCTGTCAATTCTCTCCACTGGTCCTGTAAAAGTCTAGCAGGTCTCCCATCTGATGTTTTTTGTATACAGGCAGGAGGATTTCAGGGGACATATTTTTCTTTAAAAGGTCAAGAGAGACCACCAATGCTTCTGCTGAAATTCTGCCCTTAATCACTCGCCCATGGCTGATTCTGGGTCCTGGGGCGCACGGTAGATTATTCACAGTGACAGAAATGTGCAATTTCTGTAATTGCACAGGGACAAAAGAAGATGCAATTTTTATCACTTTGCCTGGTTTTCTCCAGGAGTAATTAGTTACTTTCTTTCTTGAGTAGTAAATTTGTACTTACAAGACAGAAAAAAATAAAAACAAGGGGAAAAAAATATTAAGAAATAAGAATTGGACTTGAGGAATAATGGGGACAGAGGCTAAGACTAAAATTAGAAGTAGTTTGCCTTCACTGGGTTAAATCATCTATGATCTTGTATGAGCTGAGGAACTGAATGAAACATTTTTTCACTGCCCTTTAAAAACAGCAACTGAAAATATTTCTACTCATATCAGTTTATGTTTCAAGAAAGCACAACAGCTATGTTTTGAGCCTAAACTACTTCTCTGTGTCTGATTAATTAACCTAGAGGCTTTCCCAATATTCCCTACAGATTCTGTCCCTGGCTTTGATTAATTTAATTAAAGATCGCCAGCCTTTACGCACCCAAGGGGCACCATGTCTAACATGAGGAATAATTTTTTTTTTTTGAAGAAGTAATAGGAACAGCTGAGGGAAACAAAAAAAGCAGAGTAATTTTCCTGTGTTTTGGAGGTGGTTTTGAATAATCTGCTGTGTAACCCAAGTGTCCCATATTTGAGCAGATGTGCAGTTAAAGACAAACAGGAAATGTGCAAAATAAAACAAGTTAGCAAGAAATGTCTGAATTTTTAGTCAAAATTTCATTGTTTATTGCAATACCTCCAGCTTAAATTCAGCGTATCAAACCTAGTTTTTTCCATGGGTGCAGACGCAGACACTGACCAGAATTTGACAGACTGTCCACAAGAGGATCTACTCCAACTCACAGTGCAGAAGCTTTTCCAGGAAATATTATTTTACTGGATGGTCCTTGAACCAAATATTTAGACCTGGGATTTATTTCTGGTGCCACTACTGTCCTACTGCATGACTTTGGTTAAATATTGTTCCCTTTCTGTTCTTCCTCTTTTCACAAATTACCTCCTTTTTACTCAGTTTGCCCCTTATGATGTGTCTGTGAAAATTACCATCTCACACAGGGGGGGTACCTTTCTTGCATGAGGAGTATTCTGAGTTATTGCTTCATGATTTCCAGACTTTTCCTTTTTCCAGGATTTTATGCATCATAACATTTTGGTTCATGGCAGCAGAGCTGATGCCAAGAGGGAGATAAGAGCTGTATCTTCTGCTCTGCATTTAAACAACAGCAGACAGTCAGCAAGGAGGTTAAGGTGGCCAAGCTTTCCAAAAACTATGGCTTTTCCAAAGATACAAGGGTAGAAACATGGCTACTTTTTGCTTTAATTTTTTTTTTTTTCCTTTTTTTTTTCCCCTCTCTGATAGTTACAGCTTACTCATGTTCCTTGGGAAGTATTTTTGCCTCATCCATGCCACTTCTGATTCTGCCATGGTTTTCAATACCAGTTACACCACACACTGTGTCTGATGTGCACCGTCTGACAGATGTTTGGAGACCTCTCAAGATGCCTGACACACTCTGTTGTGCTTGGCTTTTATTAATCCTTTACGTTCATCCTTATTTTCTTCCCCTTTTCCCCCTTGCTTTCCCCCTCTATTTTCAGAGAAGCAAATGCTGACAGAATGAAAGCAAATTGTTCGAGGTCCATTTGAACACAGCACATTAATTTTGGGATTGTTAGCCACATGTTTACATGTCTGGCTTTCTGTGAAGAGCTTGAGCTGTGCAATAAATGAGCCCAGCCACATTTTTATCCAGTTCCCTCTTCCTGTCAGGAAGCTTGGGGGATAGGAGGATTCATTCTGGGCTTTCCATCCCAGCCAGGCTTTGCATCCATTTCAGCTGTCCTTCTGTATCAGCCTACCTGCACCTGCATTTTCCTGGTTCTGGAGAGCAGTGTGAGAATAGCCAGCCAAATTCTGGCACTGGGGATGTCACAATTTCCTTAGTCTTAATCCAGAAGCATGCTTCTCTGTCCCTACCTTGCTCCTGCAGCTTAGCTCCACAGGGCAGCAGCTAACAAAGTGCCTGTACATCCTTTGGTAACCCTGTCACCTAAGTGGGTCTTGTTTTTTCTTCTTACCCTCCAGAACAAGTTGGGGTAAAGAAGAATTTGGGGTTTACATTTTTTAAATTAAAGAATGGAAAGAAGGCCTACTGTTTTATCTCTCCTTTTTTTTTAATTTAATCAAAATATTACTGAATAAACATGGAGATACACTCTGAAAAAATCCTCAGGCACTGCTGACAACTTCAACAGTGAAAACAGTTTTATGCAGTTCTTGCAGTCCTGACCACCATCTTGCAAAACCTGTTTTATTCCCTGTTAACACATGCCACTTGTTTGAGTTCCTGAGCAGCTTTGGATCCATCCCTGTAGCCAGCTTGTTTCAAGAAAGAAATAGAGTAGTAGGCCAGCTGTAAAATCCACTGTAGTTTTCTTTCTCTGCTGCCTTTGGTAACAGCAGCAGGGATAAAGAAATTAAATCACTCTGCTCTGACTCCCTCTACCCTCTCTATCTCTGTCCCTCCCCTCTTACTCTGCCAGCTGAAACAGAGGACAAACCTGTCATCAAATATTTGTAAATGCTTAGTTACTGGACAGCAGCCGTCTTCTTACTGGATTGGGATGTAGAGGACACATGCTTGCACCATTTTTGTAGGGTTTTGATTAGAGTTTGAGCATTCTTTGTCTTATTTTGTTTTTCTTCCCTCAGCATAATCCTTCCCTCCTCTTTACTCACTAGAATAGAGAAAGCCATAGCAGACTTTGATGTCACATATTGCTCATTAACAAGTAATCTTTCCCTCCCCAAAAGCCCCTTGAATAGGTAATCATTGCTTTTTGCTTTGATGAGTGTTAACTAACCAACCTTTCATTACCACAAGGTAAAGACTAGTTAGGAAAAGGGGAGGAGTTGGTGTTATTGACACGGCACTGTGGTTTGCAATGAATTTCAAGGAACTGAGATTCTGCCATACCACTTCTTATAATTAAATTTAACTAATCAGTCCCATAATTTCGCCTATTAGTTTTAGCTAGACTAGAAAAGGTCAACGCCCTGGCAAGCAATGATTCGCAAATAACAGGTGCAGCCAGTTTCTATTATACTGCCATGGGACACTGCTCTGTCACTTTTATTTACTGAATCAATCCACCAATGTCCAGCAGGAGAACAACAGTTAAATGGCCATTAATTGTAGGCTGATGTGCAGATGAAACAAATCTCCAAAGGGATGGTAAACCTTTGTTCTTTAGTCTCCTCCAGCTCACACAATGGGATTAGCAGTAAATCACTCAATGCTTCATCTTCTTATTAAAAATTTACCATACTGGTCATCCCAGGTGACTTACATCCAACCAGGACATAATTTTGTTTTTCTTTTTTTTTTTTAAATTTAGTTTCAATGCAGTTACTTAAGATATTCATAGTGAAACAAGCAGTTAACACATAGAGGAAAGTAACATGCATGGTGTATTCCTGATTGTCCTTTATTTGTTATTTCAGGGGGAAAATTCTTTAAGTTGTTTTATAAAATTCTTTCTGGGCACTAAATTCCTTTTTTTACAGGCTTTGATTTATTTAGTTTCATTCATACTCTAACTCCTGAAACACAGTTTTAAGTGTGTACATTCACCTTTCGGAAACAAGAGTGACTGAGTTGATGGAAGTGGGTGTAATGTCAGTTCAAATGCCTTCAGAAATCTCCCAAAAGCAAAGGCCTTTCACTCATCCCATGTACCCCTGACAAATTAATGACTCCATAAGATGAGGACAGTCTTGGAGGGTTTTAGATTTGAGCCTTGAAAGTAGAGCACGGTGCATTGCATGGATGCAGAAACAGCCCTCCCAAATAAAAGCTGGGAAGCAATGAGCTGGTACCCTTCCCCCCTCAACTTCCTGGGCTAGAACAGAAAGAAAGAAATAGAAACTGTGGTACATGGGATCTCAGGGGCTTTATTTAATTATCCTTATTGAGACAGTTACATTTGCAAAACAAGAAGAGGTGCCTATCTGAGTGTGGCAGGCACCACTGACAAACACAATATATCAAAGCAGAAAGAGCAACCTCATAACGCACTATATTTCTGGGTACCTCACAGCTGAGACAATCAACTAAATTCCCCATCTCCCTCACCTAGTGTATCATCCCTAATGATGCTTGTTTCTTCGGCAATCTTTCCAAAGAGAAGCATTTTGAATTAGGCCCTCATCCAAAGCTCAGTGTAATCATGAAAACTAGCACCAGTATATTAACATAAGACTAATATGCGTACTGAGAAATCAACTTTGTTCTGCCAAAAGGAAAAATGCATATGACTAAAAAATTTGTACCAGTTTTGGTGAAGACGCCCTTTCTTCTAACTCAGTGTAGGGAGCTGCACTGCATATGTTTTTACTTCACCTACTCCTTCTATGACTTCTCTCTGGTCAAAGAATAGAAAGAGTTCTTCTATTGTAAGGTTTATCTCATTTTAAAGTGGCAACAGTATCTCAAAGACATATAAATTATGCCTCGGGAGGGTCTGTTAGTGTTCAGGGATTAGTAACAGGGCTGTTACTGACTTTCTTAGACGTACCTAAACTGGAAATTTTTTAGTTGTGTGAAAACCCTTGAAGTTGCTAAGCCTTCCAGTTCCAGAGGTTCCACCACGATGTTTGGAGCTCCCAGTGGAAGCTAGGGCCCCATGAATAATGTCTTAAAGAATCAGAAAACTTTAGAAACTATAGACCTCTGAAGGTTCTCCTTGAACCTTCTTCTCACGGTGGTATTGCTGTCCTCACTAGATTTGATCACAGATGGCTTTTGCTAGGAGAATGATTAAAACTTTCAAGGACAGAGAGCAACAAACCCCTCTGGATACCCTGGCCCAGGGGTTTTCTACCCTGCTAACAAAGTATGATTTCCAAATATCCAGCCTGTCCCTATCCACAACAAGCAAACAAGCAAATAAAGCAAGAAATGAGTAAACAGACAAACAAAGAGATGGATAGATAATTTTGCCTTTTGTTATCCTTATTTCCTATTTAATTTTTGCTAGAACAAAGAGATGAACAGAAAAATTCAGGGTTTGTTATTCTTATTCCTCATTTAACTTTTGCCACAATAAAGAGTTTGGCATTGTCCTCTTTCTGAAACCTGCAGCAACTGTAGCTGGTGCAACTGTGCCCCTGCCAGAGTGCTTTGGAGTGGATTTCTACAAACATGAAGAAATACAGATCTCGAGGGATGACAGCACGTTGAAAAGAGAGTCAGAGGTAGCAGAATAATTACATCCAACTCACTCTCTTCCTTCCCCTCTTTCTCCCTCCATTTTGCTTCTTTAATGCATTCAATTTCTCCTCCCTTAAGTATTGAGTATGCAATTGTTCTTGAGACATGCTGCACCTGTGGCAGAATGAATATCGTATTTTTGATATAGTATTTCCATGATGAACAGAAACAGTAGCTTGAGCATTAACTTGGCAATGGGACCCATGGATGCGTTCCCTCAGTTCTGTTCCCTCACTCTGTCATAAATTTCCCAAGTGACCTGAGGAAAATCGCCTGGACTCCCTTTGTCTCCTGCCTCCTCCTGTGAAACAAAATTATCTGTTTGATCTACTAAGGCAGCTCTAAAACCAAACATACTGATAAGAGTATGTCTGGGGGTTTTTGTGTGGTTTTTTTTGTTTATTTGTTGTTGTTTTGGCTTTTTGCTTGTTTGTTTGTTGTTTTTTTGTGTGCTTTTTTATTGCTTTTTTCTGGGTAGGTTTTCTTTTGATGTATGTCAATTTGTTAAAGAGGATTTTAGAAATTGCTCTTCTGATCAAATATATTTTTATGACAGTTTATACATAGTTGTATAGCACTTCAATTAGAAAAAGGTAATGATGATTATCATTTTTTTTTACTTCATTGGTAATTTCCACTCCTCCATAGCTCTCTGTAGTGCTCTGCTAAGTCACATAAAAGCCAGACCCCTGCTCCCTGGCAGTTCCCTTCTGAATTGGACAGATAACATGACAAATAATTACTTTCTAACAACAACTTTTTCTCCTGGGCATCTCTTTGTATTTTTCAGCATTGGCACCCATTAAGAAGAGAAGCATAGACGTTCTTTAAAGCCTGGATCACATAAGGCAGCTAAGACAGGTTTGGGAGGATCCTCTGCTCTTGGAAATTCTTGTGTCATTGTCACACACAGTACATGAAACATCCATCAACTTCACCTCAGAAACAATATTCTCTTCCTTTGAAAAGCTGGTCCTAAGGGTTTGCAGCATGTGTCCCAGAAGACTAATGATGAGTGTTGTTTTTTGACTGATAGGAACTATCTTTTTCCTCGAAATCATACATGACCAGACAGAGAGGCACAAAAAAAATCCATCACTGCTTAGGCAGGAGGGGGGAGAAAACAGGGGCACTCGTTACAGCAGGGGTGGTCATACTTTGCCCAAATAATTTGAGGACCGTATTGGTAAGTTGCCAAGAGCCGAAGGGCTGCATTGAATTTGCATTAAATGGAGCAGATGGCATCAGCTGCCCTCAACTTTAATGTTGAAATGTGGCCTACAGAGCAAATCTGTACAAAACTTTTCTAATTAAATCTGAAACAACATGCCTCATCTATTCCCCAGTAGCACAGCCTTTCTGGTGGCATTTCTGCAATTCTGCTCCTAGTCCCAGCCAAGAGACACAATGGCAGAACTGCAGAGAAATTAAAAATAAGAGCACACAGAGACAAACGGTTTTATCCCAATTTTTTTTTTTTTTTGAAGCACCAGACGAGAATGAGTGGATTTGAATTAATCTCCATCAATCTTTACAAGGTAGTGCTCTTTGTAATAAAAGTTGTATTTGTTAAATGTGAACTTCTGTGCAAACCCAGCAGCGGTACCAAGGAAGTCTGATCAGAGGTAGAAAAAGGGAAAGCCATATTTCAAAACCATTCTAACATTCATTAGATAAACTTGGGGAAGCCAGATAAGGCAAACACTTTCAAATTTGCCTGTTTTACCAGACATAAAATGAAATAATTTGGAATAGTCAATAAACCATGCTTTAGCTGTATTCATGCACTTCATTGACAGACTGTGTGAACATCTCCCACAAGAATTAAACAGATGACACCATAAATAATTCCATTACACCAACAATTTCTGACAACAGCTGTTAATCCACTCTCTGCAGTGGAACTCAATAGCAGGTAATGGTGTTTAGCAGTTATGAAACCAACCCACTCTTATTTTCTGGGAAAAATAACTTTTAAAAATGTTTAATTTACATATTTCCCAGTACCTTACTTTAAAATATACTTTCCTCATCCTCACTTCTCATAAGTAGAGGATTTTCTTGTATCAAAACTATGCAACCATGTTAAATGTTATTGGTTTCCAATATTATTATGTATATGTGAAATAATTATTTGCTTGAATTTTAACAGTCAAGACCAGACATCTGCATCTGGTGAGATTATGTGCAGACATATATTTTAAGAATAAAATGAGGTAAAATGAATAACTAAGCCAAAGCAAAATCTATTTTCATTCAATAATATTATTCAGGAAGATTTGAGCCAAATTTTCCCTTGGTAGAATTCCACCAACATCAGGATTAAATAAGACCATTTTTTGTTTCCTCTGTGGAACAGACAGGGAGAATATGTGTCTTTTTTAGTTTATAAATAAGTGGTCAATAAGGTAATTGAGTGAGGAAAGAAGAAAAAAGGTTGTGAATAACTAAAATTGATTTTTACACATAGATCCCTGAATTAGCATTAACTATGTGAGCGCTGCACTTTATTTCTATCCTAAGCTACCTCATCTGCCGCACAGTAATAGTCCGTATGATGCTGCTGATTAAAGAAAAAAATACAAACAAACAGCCAAAATCCCAAACCAAATGCCAAAACATCTTCTGGGCGACGCAAAGCAATTCAGGAATAAGAGAAGGAGATAAAGAGAAATGTGCGTTCAGTTCAAACTGCTCTTTCCACTTCTGCCTTGCCTCAACGCAGGCAAATTCCATGTTATAGGTATAATATGACCAAAGAAATGGAACAAGAGCTTAGCCAAATTGAGACCTAAAAGGACTGAGCTGCACCTGGAAAGAGATTTTTAACATTCTCATTTTAGACAGGGGGAGGTAGAAACTTCATGAGTTCTGGTACATTCAGTTTAGTACTGATTTAATTACCAGGTAGGAGTAAGTGAGATCCTTACTCTATAGCTGAAATTAGGAATATTGGTAGAAAAATGCCATGTGTAAAAAACCCCTTGACATTTCATATAGTGATATGCTTTAGGAACATTTTATTTTAATATCAAGGCCACTGTAATTGACATGGTGGGGCTTTTATAGTAAGATTGATTTTTTAGGAGAGATCTGTCCTCTATTAAGCATCACATCCCTTTTGGATACTATGACAAAATGGCACAGTGGGTGCCATTATTTTATTTAATTGTATATTTCAAAGCCATTTGTTGAATTTCAACCTTTCATATGGTCTGTTTTGGGGTGAAGTTTACTATTTTCCTTTGAGTTTCCCTGAGGGAAGGAATGCAAACTGAAGCTGAAAGTCTTCTGAGTTCCAGGAATATGTCCTATAAGCTAAACAGTAATGGGTGAAATTCAAGCTTAAATCACTGGGGAACAATTTGTTGGCAGCAACATCTGGAAAGCAAATGTGCAAACAGTTAGTTAGTTTTCAGAACAAATGATAGAGAGTGGGCTTTAAAGATACATTTATAAGCACAAGGTAGGGGAAAGAAAAAAAACAATTGAGGCACAGGATAAGATCAGGTACTCGTAGAGGGGATTTAGCAGTGTGTGCATGGTGTGGTTTAGTCAAACAAAAGAATATTCTGAAGGAAAAACAACACCGATTTCAGATGTCAGATCATTGATTACAAGCACAAGACAAAACCTGGCAAGGGAGAGAGAAATATTGCTTGTAAATTTTCTGTCAGTTTTTTCTTTAAAAACAAACAAACAAACAAACAAGTAAAAAACGCAAAAAACCAAACAAAAATAGTTTAGATGAAAAAACAAAATTTTTCGTAAAAGGAAACCTGGTTGAATGTAGAGAAAGTTTCTGATTTGTTCTAAAGATTTCATAATTTTCAGTGAAAGAATCAATATTTGTGTTTCCAAATAAGCTGGAATTTTTTTTAAATTGCAAGTACTTTGTTTAAAAAAAAAGGTTATAAGGAACTCTAAGGTTCTCCAATGTATTAATCTTCTGCATTTGTATATTTACAGGATAAAACATATCTCTACTAACAATTGTGTTTAGGAGGTGATGTCCATCATTTTCTGATTTCAGTGGGAAGGGGATTGGACCAAGTCCTTCCAACACTCATACCAAACATCTTAACATGCAGAAGTGTTCCCTACATTTATTATATTTTGAGTCCTGCCTCCTGCTGTATAGCCTTAGATTCCTGTAAAAATCTACAAAAATCTAATAATATTAAAATTTTCAATAATCTTGACAATGATTTTAAGGAGAGAAATTTCATAAAATGCGATTTCTTCTGGAACAATCTGCATCACACTGTTAATATCTCTATCTCTGACATTACTGGAAGCCCACAAAAAATCTACTTTCATGCTGGACTGTTCTTAGGATTTTAACTGGGCTGACACAATATTCTTCTTTTTGGGAAATATGATGAGAAGTCTTCATATTTCCAAAGATATGAGTGACTTTGAAATCAATTTCTAAGTTTATGAACCACACTGAAGACTGTTCTTAATGTTTGAAAATCATGCCATCAGCTATTCAAGATGAGATAAACCTTCTCAGGGTAGTAGGAAGTAGTAGCATTTTGTGTCAAAAACATTTAATAATTTGCAGGCTAATGGAAGCTCAGGTGTCCCTGTGTGTCTCAGCATCTGACTGAGACTTAGAAGTGACAGGGATGAAGTATTTTTCTTTCAATTTGTCTATCTATCTATCTATCTATCTATCTATCTATCTATCTATCTATCTATATCTTTTAATATTACATAAACCATTGCAGTATTGGTCATATATCTCAGTTTATACTGCAGTATTTATTAACTGGTATTTACAGACCCAGATGAATGTCCTGGTACTGCAAAATCCTTCCCACTTAGGTGGTATTGCTGTTTTATTTCTTTCTGTATTAGTATGAAACCCAGTAAACTCCATCATTTTATCAGAAGGAAAAGAAGAATGTGTTTTCAGTGCCAGATATAGAAGGCAAAATACAGTGCAGTGCTGTAAAGGAAAATAAAGCACCTGCAAGAGAGATTTAACAGTCCAGGCATTATTGTTGGATGAAGATAGAGCAGGTCTCAAGCTGATTGGTTGTTTACATGCCATTGCTCCCCCTGTTCTGTATCTTTTATTGCTGAGACAATTTTTCAATTACGTGCAGGAAACATTTAACTTGCTTCCTTTATTTTATGAAAATAACCTTTTAGAGTCTTTCTTTGCACTTGCAAGCCCCTGACTTGGGAGTGAACTCTCAGATGCTGCGCATTTTCTGTGTCCTTTGGCAACTAACAGCAATATGGAATTCTCAATGGAATTTATCAGAGATCTTTGGAAGGTTTTACCTCTGGGTAAATCCAGAGCATGACTGCATCAATGGAGGATTAATCGAGGAGCTCCTTGGTTCCACAAGCCCAGTCTTGTGTCCCAGCTGCAGCTCTGCAGCACTGGGTTGGTTATTCCAGGAGGCCAAAGTTAGGATCTAGCATCCAAAATCTGGTATTTGGCCTGCTTCTCTGAAGCACTCACAATACCAGAAAAGCAAAATCTAAGGAGGGCACACAGGATTATGCCGCAGACATTTTTTCACAGAAATCCTTTCTTTCAGATTTCTGCGTCTTCTGGAAGGCTGAGGCCTCAGAAGAGAACATAAACAATTATTATCAGCTGCTGGGGAATGCAACAGGGGCACCTATTTTGATTGGTGATTAGTTCATGTTCTATGTTTATAATTAAGGGCCAATCACCAGTGTAAGCTAGGGACTGAGTCCTTGGCCACAACTTTGTTAGAGATTCTTTCTATCTATTCTTAGCTTAGCCTAGCTGCTCTGCAAACTTCTCTCTTTATTCTATTAGTATAGTCATAATGTATTATATATAATATCTTAATAAATCCAGCCTTCTGATCAAGAAACAAGATTCAGCGTCTCTCTCTCACCAGCAGCGACCTGCACAGGCGCGGTAATAGGATTATGTCCTTAATATCGCTGGCCAGGGGGCTATTTGCAAACCACGAACGAGGTGGGGCTGCTGTGGAACGCGCCTTGAGCTCTTTAATTTTTCAGCATCAGTCTCATTACGTGGTTATGACAATGGGAAGATGCCAGCAGCTCAAATTCCAGGCAGCAGACACAGAACTTAATGTCGCAACTTACTTTATAAGCTTTTTGGCCAGTCACACAAAGCAAAAGCACATTGACAGTAGTTCTATCCAACCACTATAAGGACACGCACGTACCTTTGGTTAAAACAATGCTTGCTTATTTTGAATACAATACCTACTTGTAAGCCTTAAAACACAAAGCACAGACGTCCATTATTAAGTTTCAACCTTCCTGATCTCTTGCTAGATAAACTTTCTGTAGCTTAGAGAGCTATTCAGACAAGTGTTAATACACAGACCATTGTTCTATTTGCCCTTGCTTTTCTACAGTTTAAATACTTTTTCTGCTGACCTGTGTCATGGCTGCTGCATAGCTCTGCTCACTGTTCTGCTGTCTCTGAGGCCTGCATCTTGCAGCTTTCCCAAAACCCTCTAATTTTGTGGATTCTCACACTTAAATCCCAGTGAAAGTGAACTCCTAAATTCCTAGAAATTAACTTCAACCTCCGTATGTGTAGATTTGGATACCCAGCTGAATGTGAATAGTGGGGCTTTCAGAGGGACTGGGGATGTAGGACTTCAAGTCACCAAGAAAGTTTGCTGCAACATTTAAATCTTGGGGAGTTAAAGTGTCTTCTACTTTTTAAAATTTTTGTCTTGAAATTATGTTCACAGCATTTTAAATTCTAAAATTATTTTTGCCTCATTTTAAGCAAACAATGACATACCCTCTAAGTTCATTTGGTGGAGAGAAATCAGCACCCCCACAAGATAATTCACTCTATTTTAAGATGAGATATATGACTCTGTGGAAACGTTATATTGCCCCTCTTGTCTACAGAGGAATCCCAGATTAATGATTAAATAAGATAAGGCTGGATTTGCAGCTCTTATATGGATAAATGCAAGTGATATGAAAGCTTCAAAACATTCTTGATAAATTTGGGTTATTTCTTCAACCTTACTATAGAAACTCAAAAAGCTTTGTCTTAAAAGGAACATTGTATATTTAATAGATAAAACAGTTTATATTTTTGGTTTGTTTCTTTTCCCCCAGGGCATAAAGTCAGCATTTTGAAGCCAGTTAAGAACTTCCTGTAGATGATCTGAGATTGTTAAATCTGGATGTTTCAGTGGCTGTGATAAATAGGGAAAATACATTATATTCAATGTCCCAAAGAAGTCACACATTTACCTAGGTGACCCTGGGGTCACAAATTATTTCAGTTCCTCCCATAGGGTAAAATGCCTGGTTGCTGGTGGGAGGAGAGCAAAAACCCTAAAGAGCCAACACGTGGAAAGGATTTAAACAAAGGTTGGTTATTACTGCGCCTGTGCGGGTCGCTGGTGGTGAGAGAGAGACGGTGAATCTTGTTTCTTGATCAGAAGGCTGGATTTATTTAATATAAGATATAATACATTATGACGATACTAAATAGAATAATGAGAGAGGTTTGCAGAGCAGCTAGGCTAGGCTAGGCTAGAAAGAAATCTATAACAAAGTTTTGTCCAAGGACTGAGTCCCTGGCTTACACTTTGTGATTGGCCCTTAATTATAAACAAGAAGCATGAGCCAATTACATTTGTGCATCCCATTACATTTCACAGCAGCTGATAATAATTGTTTACCTTGTCTTCCGAGGCCTCTGGCCTCCAGAAGACACAGAAATCCGAAAGAAAGGATTTCTGTGAAGAAATGTCTGCGACAGTTGGTACCATTTGTAGAACTGGAGTATGGGGTACCAGTTCTGAAGGACATCAGAATAATAGACTAGATTAGACTAAGATAGAATATTAGAGTATTTTTTCTTGCCCATAAGATAATAACCAAGATATCTTTGAGTCTGTGCATCACAGTAAATAGGACAATTATCTTGTACTCTGCCCAATGGTGAGGAAAGCCTTCAGGTAAACAGTGTTTCCTTTGAATTATTTTATCTGTTTTATTTCAGATCTCAACAAAGACCTTTGTTTTCTTACAGTTGTATTGTTTCTCTAGCCCAGAATCTTATGTCACAAAAAAATCTGCCTTTAAAAAAAACCTGAAAGTTAAAAAAATTGCAGCTACATTTCAGCAAAGCACAAGTCTAAGTGATCCCTTTTACCAGGTGACAAAAGGAAACTCAGACACCACAGCCCACAGTCTCAAATAAAGCACCCAAAATTAAGACAGCTTTCTTGAAAGATTAACCCAATTCATTTTGGGTTAAGAGCTTGGGAGAAACAAAAGGGTCCAAAGTCAATTCTATTAACTTGGTCAGAGCTACACCAGGACTGTGTCTCAAGACCATTATCTTACAAGACACGGATGTCAATCTCATTATGTAATCGAGTGTGTCTAGCACTTTCCTGTATAAATATACTTAATAGATATAGTTTTGACCTTTTGCAGTAAAATTAATAAAAAAGAGATCGGTCTCAGTGTGCCGAGAGGCTTTTCTCAGGCCCATTATAGAACGATTTTTTGTGTGTAAATAAATATATTTCACCACACAAAAGAAGAAAAATGTTGTCTGAAGAAATGACCTGATCTTCCCCTCCTCCATATATTATCCATGACCTATTTTATTTCAGAAAAAAAAATCTTCTTATTCCAGAGGTTTATCTGTCTGTACTCATGTCTGTCCCCTCATAACCATATTCCACTAGAATGTTAATGCTTTAAAGTTCCAACTGTACCTCAGAGACAGATATATTTGACACAGGAATTTTGTTGTTCTACAAGGACTGGCCCATGGAGTATGGAGCCTGGGGAATTTCCATCGTTTGATTTATATGCACTTTTATAGATCATCCTCATATTATTTGAGAGTGATGGGCAATTCAGGATTCATCTATGCACGCTCTGCCTTATGCAGTGACTTGAACAACTCCCTTGAGACAGAGTGTAAATAATATTCCTTACCCATGCAGAAATAAATGGGATTTTGCTACTCTGCTCCCCAAATGTCAGACGGGCAGGAAAGAGACAGTGAAAGAGCTGCAAAGAGGAGGAAGAGTATGAAACTCAGGCTGCTTCCTTCATTTTATTATGCATTTACTGTGGCTGAGGTAAGAAAGGAAAGTCAAGTCTTTAGGGCTAATATTGAAAGAGCGCATTCCAGTGTTATCTCTTTCCTAGGGCCATCCTTTAATGCACACTCTACTTACATCTTTGGGAACCCGTGGGATAGGCACTGCAATGATGCTGATAATCAGCAATGAGAGACAAAAAAACATTTTTGCCCTGCTTATGCTGGTAATTGCAGTGAAAAACCAAGCAGGATTTAATAAGGATATTTTGCCTCGGTTAGCAAGTCAACAGCTGGCAAGCAATGACATCAAGAGCAGGTCTGTGGAGGATAAGGCATCATCTTGGCATAAGCACTGCTCTGTGCCCTTCTTTCACTGTCACACCTGTAGCTCTCTCAACTTTGCAGAAAGGTTAAAATTGATTTATTCAAGCCTAGGAGGAGAAGTAGTCCCACATTTTGAAAATAATGGTACTTGATCGTAATGTCACTTCAGACTATGTACATTCCCTTACTGGTGCAGATTATTAATAAGTTGTTAAAAAAAAAAAAAAAAAAAAAAAAAAGCAGTTCAGAGAAAAGAAATCTCTGCTGATGAAGACTCACAGAGAAAAATAAAGGGCTACACCTTATCTCAGTCTACGGTTCTCACAGGCACCACAGAGTGGGATTCAAAGTGAAAATCAAGGTCCCAGAAGCTGGACAAGAATGTAATTCCTTGAATCTGCAGAATCTTTTCAGTATTATAATAAAATTTTCATACTATCTACATATATAGTCACTTACTGCAAAAAAACTCACAAGGTTAATTTTTGACACAAAGAAACTAAAGGTATTATTGTCCATATTCATTCTCTCCTGGAGTCTCCAGTGGTTTCCACTCAGCCAATTCTTTTCAGAACTGGAGTGAAAGAAAGTGGAGTCCATCTTTCTGCACCTCTCCATGCCAATACCACTAAGCTTTACACAGGTTCTGGTCTCACAGCAACGCACTGAGAACAGCAGATAAGGGAGGAAGCTGCCTTCTAATTGAGATAAACATCCTGAAATATACAGTGCCACTGTAATCACAACAATTATCTGCTAAAAAAAGGAAAAAACATCAAGAATGGGAGTTCAGTTTTTCACACACTGCTAAAAATTTTTAAGAATCAAATATTTACTTTATATCTTTCATCAGTTCTGGTTGCTGACACCACAGAAAGTTGAGTATATCTCAAATGAATTCCAAAATCTCACCTTTCAACTTACAAAATTCAATGAAAAATTGAAATGCCCTTTCCCATCTCATGAGTACCAAATGTTTCCAAAGCACTCAACAGTCTATAACTTTATTATAATAAACATTTCAAGATAAAATATGGAAAATTGAGCTCGTAACAGCAACAACAACAAGCCGAAACAAAAAAAAAAACAAACAAACCATAAAAATACAACAAACAAAAAAACCCACAGGCTAACAAAACAGATCAAATTTATTAGTGTCTAGCAGGAGAACAGCTGTCTATCAAAGCTCAGTCTTCCTATCTGACCACAATCAAATAAGCAAGACAGCCAAACGCCTCCAGGGCAGGGGCTCTGAGGAGTAGAGGAACGTCTGCAAGTCTGGAGCTGAAAAGCTGGCATTCTGCTGAGGATGTCAATCAGTCCTTGGTCATTCTCCTATGTGGGAAGAGAAAAAAATACTCTGTTTCACACAGGTGAACATTAGTCCAAAGTAAAAGTGTGGCTGGAGGATTTTTTTTTTCCTTTTCCTTTTTCTTTTTGCTTTGTTTTCTTGTAACACAAATTAACATTCTCCTAGAGGAGAAGTTCAACTGGGAGGGACAAAACAGGCTGAATGTTTATTTGAAGCAGGTTTTGTACCTTGAAGACTCAAATCTGTTTCCCACTGGAGTCAATCTTTTTTAATTTAAGTTTAACAAAAGTTTTTATGGTGCATGTGTATATTCAAAGAGAAGAGATGCCTCTCATATAGTAAGCTCACCTAGAGGGGCTTACATCTATGCTCTTCTTTCTATCCTTATTTTTTAAAACTATTCCACAATCTCCAGTTTTTCATGTAGATGATCTACACTTGTCTGTCTTCTATGTTTATCTTTTGGGTCCTATGACTATTGCACCAAAGGATTCTCTACTAGATTCTTAAAGACAAAGGTGTTTTCCTCAACTGTACATTTTGCTTTCACCATTTCAATATCAAGGTAAATACGACTATCGTGCACCTGTCAAGATTAAAATTCATTCAACAGAAAATTTGTATGCCAAATAGAAAATGCATTAAAAGTATTTTATCTATCAGCAAGCCAGATAATTTGACTGCTCTGGTGATATGATATTCATAGCATTCCTTTCTTGCATCCTCTTTCTTACTGCACTTCAGTTGAATCAAAATATCTTAGATTGTTTTTCTTTACGTATCAACTGTGGCTTAGCCAGACACGTGCTGGTTTCATTTAGCTGTGTAATTGCTGATCTTGTTTGCAAATGTTGCTAAATATATGATTAGGCATAAACTGCAGCAAGTCTACTTAATACATTCAGACATATTTTATTATTGCACTCCTTATCTCAAACACTCACAGACGAAATCTTCAATTATCCAGTTCACAGTTGTCTAATTTTTTTCTGCAAGGCTTTCGTTATCAGACATGTTGTAGTGAAGTCAGAAACATTTGTGCCAGTGAGTCGAAAGTTGGGACCTACAATGAATCCTGGAGAGTTGGTCACCAGGCACACATGCAGCCCATAAAGCATGAACAGGTCTGATACGTTCTCATTGCACTTGTGGTTTCATGCTTGGGTTCAAAAGCATGGCTAGACATCAGCTCACAGGTGTGAATGCTTTGGATGAGCCATTTATTATTCCAAAGGAAACCCAGGCCATTTTCTGCACTGATTCACTTCTGGGCAGAAGACTATGGCATCCAAATTGTATCCATCAGCAGTGATAGAATATGGCCCATAGATTGTCTCTAACTTTACACTGGATTTGATTCTTTACAACTCCAGACTCTCTCCCATGAATCCAAAGGTACCCATAGCACGGAAAATTAATCCTTTGAACTCCCATCCAACATGAGAGTGATAAGGAAGATATCAATGGATTGCAAGCAATGTGATGTGCACCTCAGAACAAATGGTCAAAGATGGAAATGGCACCAGAAGGAAAGCAGAGGAAAATGGCAGTTTGCTCTCAGCTGAGAAGCTGGAAGTTTCTTAATCAGTAAATCACCTGCTTTGTCCCCTGTATCAAGAAGAATGCTTCAGTGAACTGAGAAACAAAAATCTGGTCTTCTGCCTCAGATTTCTGAAGTAGGAATGGAAAAAAAAAAAAAAAAAAAAAAAACCCAAGGAAAACCAATTTTTTTGAAGCTCACTTATGTTTCTTTATATTTGGAGAAACCAGTGTTTCACATAGAGAAGGCAAATGATTGTCCAGTGAGAATATTGGCCAGTATAGTGCTCACTGTTAAAATATCAATTTTGCTGAAAAGGTTATAATCTTCACATCTGCTTGGTAGGAATTGACCTGAATATGTCCAGAACTTCCAGAGACACTTTTCTAGGAAGTGTCTGGGACTTCAGAGAAAGAGATCATCTCTTTGTAAAATGAACCAGGTAAAACACTTTCAGCAGATCTTTTTGCAAACAAGTCTATACAGAAATCTATGTGATTAGCTCAACACAGAACAATTTAGGTTAGAAAAGACTCTTAAGATCAAGATGGACTGCATTTCTAACACAACTAAGCCCACAACTTAGCCAAACCCCTAAGTGCCACATCTACCAGCCTCTTAAATATCTCCAGAGATGTTGACTCCACCACAACCCTGGGTAGCCTGCTTGGGTGGTTGAAAATCCTCTTGGTGAAGAAATTTTCCATAGTATCTAATCCAAATCTCCAGTGGTGTAACTTGGGGCCATTTCCTCTTGTCCTGCCAATTGTTCCCTGGAAGCAGAGCCTGACCTGCCTGGCTGCACCCTCCTGTAGAGAGTGAGAAGCTCCCCCCTGAGCCTCCTTTTCTCTGGGCTGAGCCTCCACCACTCCTTCAGCTGTTCCTGGTGCTCCAGATTCTCCCCCGGCTAAATTCCCTTCTCTGGACACACTCCAGCCCCTCAATGGCTCTCTTGTCCTGAGGGACCCAGAGCTGAACCCAATATTCAAGGTGTGAGCTCTCTCTGCCTGGCACAGTCGCTGCCCTGGCACTGTAGGCCACACCATTGCTGGCACAAGCCATGATGTCCTTGGCCTCCATGGCCACCTGGGCTCCTGTCCAGCTGCTGCCACCAGCACCCCCAGCTCCTTTCCCACTTGGTAATTTTTTAGACACTCTGTCCCCAGCCTGGAGCTGCAGGGGCTGTTGTGACCCAAGGGAAGGACCCAGAACCTCCCCTTTTTACCCCTCACACCACTGACTTCACCCAGCCTGCCCAGACCGCTCTGCAGGGCCTTCCTGCCCTCCAGCAGATCCACACTCCCTACCAGGCTGGTGTCATCTGCAAACTGACTGAGGGTGCACTTGATCAGATCATTGATGAGGAAAGGCTGTCCCCAGCTGATCCCAGGGGACACCACAGTGACCGACTGTGCCCTCGCCACCACCCTCTGGGCCTGGCCATCAATCAGTTTTTTACCTATCAAAGGGCAGCCAGTCTGACCTGCTAAGCTGAACAGGTGTCTTGACATTATGCCTTCATTCTGGAAACATTCACTTATTAAGTTCGAATACTGTGGACATAAGACAGTCCTGGCATGAAAGTCTTAATTCCAGCATACATGGTTTCTAGAGGACATTATAGATACACTAATACAAGATCATGTGATCAAGAACTTAAAACATGTCAATGAATGTGGCAAACTAAACTTACCATGTTTTGCTCTATTCTGACCATTGTTTAGTTAATTAAATCATGTAATTGTGGCATGTTGAGATTGTTATGAAAGAGAAGTCAGACAAACTGGCCACTTGTAATACAAACACAGTTATTATTTATTGAGGGTGCTGAACAAAGACTACTCAGTAGCAATATCCCTAACAGTCCAGCTTGACACAACCTGAAGTATTTAATTGTAAGGATCCAGAATGTTTCTGTATCCTACCATGGAAAAAATGGGAAAAAAAATTCTGGTGATCAGACTATGCATCTCCCGATTAAAAGATTTACCCCACATAAAGATAATTATTTATATTCCTAGCAGTTTAGTCATAGATACTTAACAAACTCCTCAGTAATTTGGAATTATTATCATTCTCACTTTTTTTTGGTACGATATGTTTAACACTTCTGGTTCTGACATTTAGATGTTGCAATTGAATATATACATATATATATGCATATGTCAGAATATGTGTATGTGTATACATAGCTCTATCTCAGGGAGTAGGAGACTGATGTGATGGGAATATTTAGAAGACTGATCAATCAAATCAATTTAAACTTTAAAACAGAACTCCACCAGATTGATGTTCATTAACAATACGTATTATTTTAATGGTTTATTCCTACTCATTAACAATTATTGTCACTGCATATTCAACACAGTTAATGCTTAACAATCAATCCTAAATTAAGTACGAGTACACAGTGGCATAGAGCTCATGTCACTGCAGTTTGTGCTGAGGACTATAGCCCCTGGTGGTCTTAATATACAGGTTAAAGTGATCAAGTTCTCTAAAAGGGAGAACACGTTACCGCATCTGAGATCATATCCTGTTATAAAGTGTTGGTTTCCTAGACTGTGCTCAACTCTCAGCCTCCAGCTATTGCCTATTTGCTGCCCAAAGATGGCAAAGATCCCAGTTTGATTCAGGTGTCTTCTCCTCTTTTTTACCTGGGATCTCTTTTGTCCCTCACTGAGCTGAAGTTATTTTTTACTTCAGTGAATGCCACCCTATTGCTGCTCTTGAAGCTGTGCTGCTCCAATGATGAGCAATGGCCCATCAGTGTGGTGTTGGCAATTCTGGGTCCTGTATTTTTGACCCATGTGTTCAAGGCCTTTGCTGATATCCCACATTTAAACTGACACCATAATGGGAAAAATCTGGTACCGTGCTCATGTTCACAAAACAAGTTCTCATAGCAAGTTAATACCAAGTCCAGGAGGGTAGGATTTGGATCTGACCCCATCAACAGAAGGCTTATGTTCTGTCACTAGCACTATTATACCATTTCTGTGGGTGGTTAGGTTCAAAAATGATGGCAATGTTCCCTGTTTTAGAGTGTTTATGTTTAGTTCAGTGTTCATGCACTTTCACAGGTGCATGCAGCTGACCCACGTTCATTCAACATATGTTTGAACTGAAAAACCACCGCATTCCCATGACAAAACAAAGATTCTCTGGTGCTGACTTCTCCACTTTCAAGCCTGGGGAAGAATTTGGGCTGGGAATTTCAGGAAACATGACTGACTGATGATACTCCACCAGTTACTACACCTGTTTTTCCCAGGAATTTTTTACACACTTCACTTCTTGGATTACTTCCCTAGAAAAGATTGAGACAAAAATCTTTACACAAGAAAAATCACGATAAAAAAACATCAACAATAATGTTCTCATTACAGCCTCTCATCCCTGCGCAACTTGTTTATTAGCTCTTTCTTCACCTAGAAGCAGGACAATGGCTATGGCCAGCTGAACTCCTCTTGTGAAGCAGGGATTAACAAGGAAATCAAACATCTTGTTTGGGGTCACAAAATAACAAGGACCTTTACTCTGACCCAGCTGAGATAAGGTCAAAGGATAGAGTGAAACAGGGTGATTTAATTTAAAAAAATATGCACAAAATAAAATTAAATAACATTTCTAGACCTTAGCATAAATTGAAATTCATGTAAAGTTACTCATTTACTTTAGATGGATGTCTAAATCCTCATATCTGTATACCAGTGCTGTCTTTGAAGATAAGAGCCTCTAATTTTAGGCCTACCTGATACACCTTTTTCATGCCTGATCCTGAGAGCTCTTATCTCTTCTGCAGCCTTGAGAGAAGCTGCTTTATTCATTTGTTTTTTATCTGAGAGGAACCAGTTCCAGGAGGAATGTAGAGACCTGCTGAAAGGAATCAGGTGTGTGCCAAGGCATTTCTAAGCTCCCTTTAAGAGTGACAGAAATGTCCCTTCCAGAAAGTGTTGGTGTGTTTTGCCGCACATTGAAACAATGCTTCTAAAAGTAGGGGTAAGAAATGTCACCGTAACCAGTAATACCTTGAATTCTCCTGCTTCACCACAACACCTTAGAAAACCCTAATTTGTTTCTTTAACCTCAGTGGTAAGTATAATACATATGATATTCTTACTATGTCACCAAAACCAGTGAAATTCTGTCAACGCCATTGTCTACAAATAATTGCTTGTACATGAAAATCCAGATTCTGTACCCTGATTTTTTACACCACAGTTCTCACCTTAACCATATATCTTTATGTTAAAATAAAATTTCCTTATGGAAGTTGTATGGCCTCATGGCAGGAGATAGATTTCAGATTCTTATATTTTCTGACAAAAATGTCCCTGCCATCTTCAATAGCTACGCACAAAGTTTGATGTGTTTAAACTGTAGAATTGGGATAAAGTAGTAGAGGGCTTGATGGTGGAGAGAGGGGAGAACAGGAGGGCAGAAATTTGGGTTTATTTTTCTTTTTTTCCTTTTTTTTTCCAGTCAGATAACACTTGGTATAAGTTCTCGGGCAAGTGTCTGAAGTTCAAGATAATAATCCAGTTAGCTCTACAGTCTCATCAAAATATTCAATGCTTTGCACAAAGCTGAAGAAATTTTTGTGAGCGTGGTCTTGTGTGAAAAGAATATATATTTCATTATTTGACTTGTCAATGTTATTCATGAGGCTATGCTTTTCTCAATTGTGTTTTCTTACATTGAGAAGATTTGTGTGTGGCTTTTAAAATTTATTTTATTTTCCCTCCACAATCGTAATACACATGAACTTTTGATAAAGCTGGACAAACTGTTTTAAATGCTTTACTAATATTTACTCAAATTTATAAAACAAGGTATCACTGACTAGGTTAGCCCCCACTCTGTGTTTGTTTTCTGCAGTTATTTTAGTTAATCAGTTTGCTGGCTGGGTTGTTCCTGGGAACAGCTAATTTTAGACAACTATTAAAAAATACTAACAGAAGGTGAATTTCACAAAATGCTGCTATTTGCAATGGAAGTCTGGTTTTAAGAGTTGTGGTTTGCTCATCCAATGAGAAAAACATATCATATGATTTATATATCTGCTCACACCATCTTGAATTTCAGATTTTAAATTTTATGTACTTACAACCATCTGCTCACAACCTTAACTCACACCATGGTTTTATTGGAGAAAATACACATATTTGGTAAACAGTTTTGAATATTTGATGAAGGGGGGGGAACCATTTTATTGGACAATTTCTTCAGCAGGATGGAGGTTATCTTCTTTTTATTTTTCTCAGATCTGTAGTGCAATATTTTGACCATTTCTTTTAGTTTGGTCTAGATAGTTTCATTTTTCCTGCATGATTCAGAGTTCTCAGTTCTTGAATGACTACAGTTTCATTTTTAGGGAATTAATGTCTGGATGCAGCTTTTCAGTAGTCTCCATATTTTATTGTCCCAATGATAGATCACTGCTTCTAACAACAACTTCTTCTGGAAATACTCTGAATTTGATGTTCAGGAAAAGAACAAAGGTTTGTGCATTAAACACTAAGGAGAGCTGTGTCACAAGGGCTCAAGGCTTTGCAGGAAGTCCTGGAGGAGAAAATGCTTCCAGCTGGAAAGGAGAGGTGGCCAGGAAAGGGAACACAGGAAAGGCTGGGAGATGCTGGGCAGCACTGATGCTGCTCTGATTGTCCATGGGGAGGAAGGAGGAGCTGAAAGAGCAGATTGAGCATCACCACTTGCCATGATTGCAACTC
Organism: Ammospiza caudacuta; assembly: GCF_027887145.1. Classification (NCBI taxonomy): domain Eukaryota; kingdom Metazoa; phylum Chordata; class Aves; order Passeriformes; family Passerellidae; genus Ammospiza; species Ammospiza caudacuta. The sequence goes on along the minus strand of NC_080632.1, from coordinate 82,681,286 downwards.
TCCCATTTTCTGCAGATTGGGCGTCATCAAATTGGGAAGATTTGTGTGAGAAGTTGTGTCTCGACCACTTTTCCCTTAACTTCTCCTCATTCCTCCCTGCAGTGTGCTGTGCCGTGCAGGCCATTAGCTGGCTTTATGCCAGTTGGAATCCCCAGTTCCAAGTGCAAGCGCTTATTTTCTATCCATTTATGGGCTTTAAGTTAAAACATGGAAAAACTACAATCAGCTGTGCTGCTAATATTTTAACTATAATTTCTGTTCCTCTGTCCAGACGTACCTCACGAGGAGGGATGTCCCTAGATATTCCAGACGTCCCTACTGTGAATTGTTTTAGGATCCCAGTCTTCTACATGACCTGAACACATCCTGGTTGGAGGACATCAGATCTGCTATCCCAGGTTTGCTTTGTGGAAGAACAACAGCTGAGAGAGAGGAAATTGTTTGGATCCCTAACCTATCAATAATGCCAACCTCGGTATAGACGGTGGGAATCCATTAACAAGCTCTAAGTTACACCTCCAGTGGGATGTGTTAACAGAAAGCATCCTTTCTAAAACATGATATCTAAGGTTCTGCTAGAGCTTAGACCTAAAAAAAGCCTAAAATCTAGGTGTATTTGATACTGTTATTAAGCTCTTGGGTAGAAGCAACAGTGTGATGAACGGGGAAATAAAGAGGGCAGGAAGAAGGAAACTATTGTCACAGAACATGGGAGGACACAGTGACCTTCTCACCTTATTTTTATGTTTGTACAGCAATTGCCCAGCCTCAGAGATGAGAGGATAGAGGAACCCTGACAGCTCTAAATATCATAAAATCCCTAATGCAATTTTTCAAAGAACACCTGTAAAAGTCAGGAGAATATAAAAGTGAAGAATGAATATAGTAGAACTCATTGCTGCTTGTTGAAGGCCCTTCATTATCAGTGTGAGGGACACGCAGGTAGAGAGAGAAGAATTTTACTCTCCACACAGAAAGAGGCAAAGAACCACTTGTACCTACAGACATGCAGACATTCCCCAGCTATTATTTTGCAAAAACATCATGTAACATTCAAAAATTCTTCTTTCCTTTACAAAGGTTCAGAAACACCATTAAACTCAACTCAGTAAGCCTTTGAAGGGGCACAGCAAAGTCCAATACCACAACACACATAACTCTGAGGGCACAGACTGGTCTCACCAGTGTGAAAAGGCTCCTGATGCTTAATCCCACCAGCCAGAGAAGATTCAGGCAAGAAAGTTATTGCTGCCCAAAATTAGCTTTAATTCCCTGCAAATCTGTTCCTTGTCTTGTCTTCTTTGCCAGAAAAGCAGCCACTTTGGCATAGCTAAAATCATAATACAACTTGAGGTCTACATCATGTTCAAGGATCTCAACTCCAGTGTAATTGTGGTTTTCTATTCACAACTTGCTATATCTTTAAACTACCTGGGTGAAGTAGCTTTTACCTCAGTCCATTCTTGTCTGTGCTTGCTGCTGAACTTTTACAGAGCTGCCACATTTCAGACGGCAAAAGGAAAGAAGGAAAAATTCCAGTCCCATGAAATGGAAAACTGTTCTTTTTCTCCACATAAATATAAGCAACATTCCTACCAATGTCCAGCAAAATCTTTGTTATTATTTCCAACCTGATTTTATACAGGAAATTTTGGACAATACTGAATTGTTTGACTGTAAAAAGTAAAGAGAATTTCTGCTCTTTTACACTTCTAGAATTATCTCATAGTTCCGTAGAAACAAAATTAATTTATAACCTGAATTTTTTTTTTCTGGTGTTGTAAATAGCTCTCGCCACTAGGGCTGCACGATGCTTTCCCTGCTGTATGGTTAGTAGGTCTGATAAACTAAGAGCCATGCCCAGCATCAGAAGGGAGATTGGTAGCAAAGGTGCAATTTTAATCTGGCTTCATCTGTGTCACACGCTTTAACTGCAAGAAAGTCCTTCTCAGCTAGCTGTCCCACAAGCAGGATACATATGGTAATGAACCTTGCCAGGATGTGCTGGAAGCATTTGAGCAGGCTCTTCCCACAAACATTTGTCACATGGCTTTTCTTTGTTTTAGGGGTGTGATCACACATAGATCAAGGTGAAGGAGTGCGGTGCTTTAGAGAGGGACACACCAGCAGTGCCCAGAGAAAGATGCACTGCAATTCAGAGGACTTTAATCCTGCTCCTAGTTCTGCTACCGAGCTGGGAAATTCACTTCACATCAGACCCAGCTTCCAATGGAAAGCTTTTTAAGCTCCACTGATGGCAAGTCCTATTGTCAGATCCATTTAAGGTTGATGTCGTTACTTAAGCAAAAGCCTTTTCCTCATCAAAGCAGTGTTAATGTGATTTCACAGCAAACTCTACTGCCTTGCAGGTTGTCACCCTTTCTGCTGGACCTGAGCTGGGTGCCTTGCCCAGGTGACACAGCTCCCCACTGCTCCCATGGCAGAAATGGTGCAGAATTCTCCTGGCCTGGGAGGTGACCCCAGTGCTCCTGACATTTTCTGTCATCCTCACTATTCCCAAAGCTAATGATTTACTTTGCTTAGAGAGTGGGGTTTTGCACCCTGGGGTTTTGCACCCACTGGACAGCGTAGCACATCCCTGGAAAAGAGATGCTGTTATCCATAATAAAAGGGGATGCAGCTCTGTGCTTCTAACAGAAAAAGAACAACCCATGACAAAAGGCATGTGGGGCCTTTGAAGCTTGAGAATATATGATTGCACTTCTCAGATCTTAAGTTGGGTCTCCCACAGGTGTCCAGATAAACTCAGAGAATGTGAACTAGACATGTTTGTAAAAAATAATTTAAAAAAAAAATGTAGGAGAAGCACAATGTGAGAGCTCTGGGCACTCTCCCCTTTGTGAAAGAAAGAAAGAGTGTTTCCAACTCCAGCTAAAAAAACAACTGTCCTCTTAGGTCATTCAGAGAATATGAATGTGGGCAGGGGTCAGGTCCCCAGCACTCACAGGCTGTAAGGAGGTCCACAGGAGCTAGTGAGAATAACCACCCACAGATTTTGAATTTCTGACCCCCCATGTGTTACATTTGTTTTCTGGTGGCCCCAGATTCCTCTTTAAGGCTCAGACACTTGTCACGTGTACTCCTCAAAGATGGCAGAGCCTCTGTGAAACACAGATTTTCCGCTGCAGTCTGGGAGTCAGGCCCTCGGTGCTGGTCTGGGAAGAAGCCATGACAAATGCAGAAATGCCTCTGTACAGTAAAGCATAAATGTACATGAAACAGAGCATCTCAGGAAGTGCAATTTGTACCACGGACTCAATTAAATCATCGGGACAAACACAAAGCCTTACCAAAAAGAAATTAAATTCTAAGGAAGAATTTTTTACACAGCCTCAGTTCCTGCCTTCAAAGGGATTGGGACACTAGGAGTTGACAACTTGCTGATATTTCTGGTCTTCTGGTCTTGGTACTGCTCAGTATATATATTACATCCTAGATTTTTTCATGTCTGTAAGACATTCTTTTACTTGGCTGTGATCTCATTGGATGCATAGGCAATTCAATGCTGAAGATAACCTGATTTTATGCACTAAAGAATGGCCAGAAAACAACCAGCCAAACTGCATCTCTCTGTTCAGGGAAATTCTCCCTCCACCATGCCCCTCTCTATAGAATTTTCCTCTCACTAAAATATTTTCCCATCTAGACATGTGCAATTCCCACATGCAACTCCCAGCGCTGTCAAAATATGCCAGGCACATCAGCGCTGAGCTGATCAGTCGGGAGAGCCAATTCCAAAGGTCAGGCTTCTTATTTCATACCTAACGCTGCTGATGTGGCTGATCAGTTCAAGGATACGTACAGAAAAGAGACAGAGAGGAATGGCCTCCTGGGGAATTCAAGATCTGACTCGTAGCCAGAGAATTGTCCAGGTAAGGCGGGTTGGGACGTTGTGTTGTGCTCGTTTTGGGCTGAGGCAGGGGTGGTTTTCTTCCCAGTGGCTGGTGTGGGGCTGTGTTTTGGGTTTGTGCTGGTTGATAATAACGCAGAGATGTTTTTGTTGCTGCTGAGCTTGGCTTGCATGGAGCCAAGACCTTTCCTGCTTCTCTGATGGCCAGGCTGGGGAGGGGATGGGAGTGGGAGGAGACACAGCCAGGACAGGTGACCCCAAGTGACCAAAGTGACGTTCCAGACTGTGTGACACCATGCTCAGTGGGGGAAAGAAGGAGGAAGGAGGCATTTCTGGAGTTTGTCTTCCCAAGCTGCCATTTTTGATGGGGCCCTGCTCTGCTGGAGATGGCTGAACACGTTCAAACAGTGAATTGATTCCTTGTTTTGCTTTGCCAGCATGCACAACTTTGTTTTACTTGTTAAAAAGCCTCTAACTCAATCCATGTGTTTTCTCAGTTTTACCCCTCTGTTTTTTTCCCCAGTTCTTTGGCAGCTAGGTGAAAAGTTTCACAGGTTTTGGGTTTTCCTCAAAATTTTCCTCCTTACTTTATAATACCTCCAGGTAAAAGAAGAAGACCTCAAAAATTTAAAATTGGCCATTAGCTCAAGGTCACTATATCATCAGAAAACCTTACTCTTCAACAAATATAAAGATAGTTTCCTTCTATTCCCAGAAAGAATGGATTCTGAAAGGCAGAATATTTCATGTAGATGTTGTATTTTAATTTTAAAAGTTGGTCACTGCAACAAACATTGCTTCTGGTAGATTCTCATCACAACATCTGTTCAGATAACATATTCTAGAAATCCATATACACAATGTCTTACACGCTGTACACGCATATGTATGTACACCAGGAATAAACATGAACACACATCAACAAGTATATGTTTAAAATATCTTTTTGAGCAATAACAAATTCAGTATTGTCCTAGTCAAATAATTTCTGACTCTGAAGTTCAAAGCTAGGAAAAAAATTATCTGTGCAATGGGTTTCTGTAGTTTTGACTGAAAATTCAGAAACCTTCAGCTTTCTTAGTTCATGGTTAAGAAGTGTTCTGATTCTGAGCATTGTTAGAGTAGGTGAACTTGTCACTACAGCAGACCTAAACCATGATACCTCACTGAGATAATAGTGTCACCTCACTGAGATAACAGTGTCACAGGGAATGAATTTGGTTCCCAGCACAAAACAACCTATACAATCTGATTGTAGTGTACTTTACATCAGTCTTCCATGTAGATATTTTGCTGGTTTTGAATTCATACTTAAATTCTTGAGTCTTCAGTTGTATTTAAAAGCAAACAAAGGAAAACCAAACAAACCTAACACTCTCAGTGTTCTCGGTCTCTGTAATTAAAAACAAGACAAAATGAACAACAACAACAACAAAAATCCAAAGCGTTCTTTTCTGTGATTAATTTGCCTCTAAACTAAATTGCAACAAAAAGTAATTTGCATCTGATCACTAGAAAAGCAGGAATTTTTTTTTATCCACTTGACCTTAAAGTTTTTGGGTTTTTTTTAAACTTCAGTTGAGAAATTTAAACTGTGCCTTCCTAAACTTTAATTCCTTTGCAAAGACATGCACGCATTTTTTGACATCCACCCTCCTGCTGCTTTTCCTTTAGCCACTGAAGTCATAAAGTGGAGGGAAAAAAACAGTGAAAAAATCCCAAGCCCCAGACACTCAGTGACATTGAGACACAAGCTATACTACCAAGCCATATACCATATGACAAATGAAAGGTCTGGACAATACTGTACAGACAAGGTCAGACTGGGTTTATAGGGAAGAAGTAAATTACAAATGAGAGAAGAAGTCCTTAGAGTCTCTGTAACTGTGGAGGATTTTCTGTTCCCTTGTCAGAGAGTTTAGCAGAGTATTCTGCCTTTCCTCGCCTTATCACATTATTTGAAGCTGAATTATAGTCATGCTCTGAAAATTAGCACTAAACTCCTGCAAATCTTGGCCTAATGAAAAGCAGTTTCCTTTCTACTGTCCTCAGACAACCAAGTGTCAACCAGCACTCTCTGTGTAGCTTAGTCACCTCCAGCAGGTATGTCACACATGTGGGTACTCAGAAACTGTCTGAATTTTGATTTTTGTACTGTGTCATGACTGTCACTCAGCAAAAGTTTGCTCAGGAATGGAAAAACATCTAAACAACAGCGGTTCAAATTAGTGTTTCTTGGTTTCCCCACACTTTTATTCTGGCACTGCCTGGCATGGCTGATGTAAAGGCTTTTCCAGTGCCTCCTCCTCTGACAATATTTGCTGCTTCATGACTGCTTTGTATGTCTGAGAAATAAGAAGATCACACATGAATGCATGGAAAAGGACCTTGCATATTCAAGGATTTCCAACATACCTCCTAAACCATCAAAAAACCCTCATGAGGTATTGTTTAGCTTTTGGGATTTTTTTAATGGAATCATGGAATAATTTACATGGTAAAAAACCCTTACAGTCATCAAGTCCAACTATAACCATGACTCTGCCAAGTTCAACAATAAACTGTGTCTCCAAGCAACACACCTACATATCTTTTAGCAACCTCCAGGGATGTGGCTCCACCACTGCCCAGCACAGCCTGTTCCAGGGCTTGACAACCCCTTCGCTGAAGGAATTTTTCCTGTGATATAATTTCAACCTCCCTCTGGTGCAGCCTGAAGTAATTTCCTTTCCCCCTACCTCTTGTTTCTTGGGAGAAGAACTCAACACCCACCTCACAACCTTCTTTCTGGTGTTGGTACTGAGCAAAAAGAGAGAAATGTATCTGGTCTTGCAGACTATAAATGGCTCTGGAAGGGTCGTGGGCTGCTGGTGTCAGTATTTACCTGAGAAGAACTCTGGTTTTCAGTTTTCTATCATGGAACCTGGTCAGGAATTGGAACAGGCTGCCTAGGGAAGCGTCATAATAATCATTCCTGTATTTGTTCAAAAAGCATGTGGATGTGGCAGTTGGGGATGTGGTTTAGTGGTGGACACAGTGGTGTTGGATTAACAGGTGGACTCATTTACCTTGCAAGTCTTTTGCAATCTAAGTGATTCCATGATTTTATGCAGTAGAAAATCTCATACAATTGAAGAAACTCAACTTAACTGGAAACAAAATCACAAGTGGTAATATTTCTTGTTAAAAACCAGAATCCCGCACAAAATGCTATTCTATATTTGAATATAAGGAAAGGAACTGGTAATGAGGGGAAAATTGAGTTGTAAACTCAAAGAAGAAATATGATCCTTATATATCCCATATGGGCAGCAGTGTAGCCAGGTTGAGATCCCTGAAAATTAAAGGAAATTTAACAATTTAGCTGTATTCTCCACAGACAATATCTTTGTAGTACAGACCTGCATAACTCATCATCAGTGTTTGAAGTTTCCTCCCAAACAATTTTGTCCAGAGTTTGAGGTTATGGACTTAACCATGACATAACACTCGTATCTCAAATACCTGAGTACAGAGAAAGCAACTCATAGTAAAACAGAAAAAACAATTTGAAAAATAGCAAAACAAAAAGCAAGCAAAAATCTGCCTACCCTATTTTCTGTCTTTTCACTTTGCAACTCCTGACAAGGTCTTTCCAGATTAAATGAGCCAAATATTCTCCGAATGGAATATCATCCTCTGTCATGCACAGGGACACAACAGAGAACTCTGGTTAGAGCTGATGAAGCAAATATAGTGGACTGATATCATCACAGAGAAATCCACTTTGCTGCCACATGACTCTTTATGACTCTTTCTGCATATTTTGGTGTAGTCCTTTGTTATTGTCCCAGCAGCCCAAGAACTTTCTCCATCCACACCTTTGTAGCTTGGGGACAAACAGAAAGGCAAAACATCTGATCAGAGCAAGTTACATCAGACTGGATGACCATGACACCATGTCCACTCTGGCATGCATCACAGTTTCAATAAAGCCATGTAAATGTGTATTTTGTCATGTCCTGTGTTATGGGTGTAAATGTTTTACAGAGGTGGTCACACCTGTGATGTTCTGTCTTGGTCTGTGCTTCTGTACATTATCCTATTTGGTTGGTGCTGTGCTGCTTTGCTGTACTTTACTGTACTGTCTTGCTGATATGATCATGAGTTTTATTAAATCAAAATTATTTGAGTTTCACAGGACCATAAAGAGAATTTTCTACTGCGTCCTTGTTTGAGTTGTTTACTGTGTGTTGAATCTAGCAAAACACACTTACTAGTTTTGCTTTGGTTGTCACCAAAATGAATGGCAAAAAGAAAAGGCTAAGCTTAGGAACTTGGGTGGGAAAAAAGAAAAAGGAAGGGCAAAAAAAAAGAGAAGAAAGCCTTGGGAAACCAGCAGTCCAGGACTTTCTGGGTTGGATGCTGAGTAAGTGGGAAAATACAGAAATCAGCAGTGGAAAGAGAGCAGGGAGCTTTGAAGCAGGACTGTGTTTGTGACCAGGTAACAAGCTTTTGCTGCATGAATAAAAGGACATTGCCATAGGGGTTGAAAAGAACCTGGACCCATCAAATGTGCTAGTTTGACAGTTTTGAGAGCTTCCTTGTGCCAATGCTGTCAAGCTGAAGCAGGAACACAGGAATAGGCAAAGCCTGTGAGCTGCTAGTTAACACGCTCGTGTTCCGAGTCCCGCATGGCAATTTCAAATTGTCCCTCCTTAGATGTTTCACATCAGGGTTTTACTGCCTAAATTCTTTCTGTTCTGATCTCTGTGACCTACACATGTACCTCTTTCCTCTCGAGGCTGACATGATCACGGGCTGAAGCAAGTAAGAACTGTCCAGAGCTGAGAAGGAAAAATTATGTCTGTAGCTAGTGCAGATTGAATGTTAAAATAATATAAGACAAGATAAGATAAGATAAAGCCTGACTAGTAACCAACCAGAAATAATTAGTGCAAAAGATTCAATGTGAAACCAGCCCACTATGAATAATCAAAACAATTTTCCTGATTAGAAACACTAGCAAAATGATATTTTTAAATCAAATGAGGAGCAGAAAATTTAAAGGAGTTTAATGGTGATTATTGCAGTTATACTCACCTGGGAGCCAAGGGCTCTGAGTCCCCCATTATGGCTACTATGCCATTTTTTCCCATTTTTCGATCCTGGCTTTGAAAACAAGCTCAGATGAGAGTTTGAAAGATAGGAGATAAAGATGGGAAATCAAATTTAGGTGCTGGGACTATTTTTTAAGCTAAATCACCAGCTGCTGCTGATCCTCATGATTCCTGTCAAAACAACTATCAGTGGCTGCTTGCTGTGTAAGGGGCCATTCTCAGCTCCTGTGTAACTTGCGTGTGCAACACAAGAGGAGCTCAACTTTTTGTTTCAGCCCATCAAGAACTTGCCTTAACTTTCCCTCTGGATCATCCTCCCCTCATCTGTGGGGAAAGGATATTTAGTCAGGCAGGCCATGCCCAATGGGATACACCATAAAAATATTTGTACCCCCGGTTAAAAACTGGCCTTTTTTTACATTCTATTGTTTAAATTATATGATAAATTAGGAGCAGAGTTTTGATGGAGCCAGTGCCACTAGGGCACATGCACCAGTGTGACAGTAAGTGTTTTGCTGTGTTAATACAACTCTGGACTCTGGGGGATGGATGGCAATGGGGTAGCCAAGGGCTGTCTGGAAGGGTGACCCAGACGTGTTGCTGGTATGCAAATGTGACAGTAAGTCCATCATCTTAGTCCATAAATAGTGGACAGCCCGGGGCCTGTTTGGCTCTCCTGCCCAGAGACGGGCTGCATGCCAGGATATCCCCTTTAGTAGGGACGTCTCAAGGTTATTGCTCAAGTCTGAGACACTCCTTGCAGCAACAGATCCTTGGGATGTGATTAATAGCACGATAAACTTTGAAATCTTAGCAAAGGGATGCTAGGAGTTGATTGTGCAGACATACATTCTTCAGGCATGAACCACTGACCAAGTCTGGGACTAGGAGTGGATCCAGTTATCCCAGACTCCTGTCAGAGAAGGATTTTAGAACACAAAGGGATCCTTTCTGAAGCTCATGACTCAGTCCTCCCACTGGTCTCCCTGATAGTTCTATGTAATTCTATGTTCTCTATTCAGTAATCAAGTGTATCTTGATATTGAATCTTGTTAAATCACTGTCATATTTGCCACCAAACTTCCTTAATTCACTGTTTTATTTCAATAAAGTATGTTGTTGCTTTTCTTCTATCAGGTGAAGTGCATCACTCCACCTGTGACAGTATTCCATGTGGAGTGTCTGACCATGATGCTTCATGAACAACAAGAAAATGCTATCACCTCTGACAGGATTTCCCTCTGAAGTGACTTGCATTAAAATTCATTGATGGTAAGTATTAGATAACATGATAAAATTATTTGGCTTGGGAAAGACAATGAAGTCCCCTCCCCTATTGCCATCCTGCTCCAAGCCCCCCTGCCATGGGCAGGGACAGCTTCCACTATCCCAGGTTGTTCAGAGCCCTCTCCAGCCTGGCCTTGGACCCTGCCAGGAGTGGGGCAGCCACAGCTTCTCTGGGCAACCTGTGCCAGAGCCTCAGCACCCTCACAGGGAAGAATTCTTTCTTCATCTCTAATTTAAAACTAGCTTCTTCCAATCTAAAGTAATTTACCCTCATCCTATCACTCCAAGCCCTCATCAAAAGCTCCTCTCCAGCTCTCTTTTAACCTCTTTGGGCTGGGAAGGACTCTGAGGTCATCCTAAATCCTTCTTTTCTCTGGGCTGAATGCCTCCAGCTCTTTCAGCCTGTCTCTGGAACAGCCCTAGTCCTCTGGGCATATCTATGGACCCCTGACTCTTTTAATCCTTCTTACTGTGGTCCCCAGAGCTGGATGCAGCATTGCATGTGGGGTTTCACCAGGCACAATCCCCTCCCTTGACTTGCTGGTGACACCTTTTGGCACAGGCAGGACACACTTGGCTTTCTGGGATGCAAACGCACACTGCCAGGTCGTGTCCAGTTTTTCACCCACCAGCACCTCACAGTCCTGACACAATAGGACAGTGCTTTCCTTTCATTTAAATCCCACTCCTCTCTCAGAATTACCCAGAGAGGTGGCTTGTAAACACCTGGCTAAGGCTGAGATCCAGCCTTTTCCCTGACCCCTCATTATGTCACTGACCTATTGCGCTTCGTTTGCTTTAGTTATAACCTGACCCAGTGCTCCTCACAGAGCTGTTAATGGGCATTGTGGAGTTTTCTTGCATACATGGCTAAGAAACACTCTGAGGAACATGTGTAGGTGCATCACAACAACTTACGCCCTTACTGAGTATGAGCATTTAGCACATTTAGTAAAGAGATGTTCTTTTTTGTTGTTGCTGTTGTTTTGGTTTTTTTTTTTTTTTCTCCATTCACCTGTGCAATTAATGAGCAACTGAAGCTGGCTTAACCAGACCTGAATCATCTTCTGGAAGTCCTTATTTAAGGACTTAAATTTAAGTCCTGTTTGTCTTTATTTAATACAGGGAGAGAGTGATAATGTTAATTTTTAACTTCCTGGAAAGTGTCTGAAGTTAGGTGGGATATAGACATGGAGAGGGAAAAATATAATTCACTTGCCTATGCAGAACTGGAATAAGAACCATTGATTTCCAAGGAGAGGTTGAAAAACAAAGATGCTTAACAGTCTGATTGACAAAGAAATTAGAGTATTCATTATGTTTGCTGCAAAATTGAGTTGAATATTTGATGAAATATGTTTCTGAGAGAAGACAGGGAAAATATTTTCAAAAATGTTCGTGTATCCTTTATGTTATGTGGGAGCTATTCAGGGCATTGTAATATTCCTATTAGTAACATGGGAAAAAGGAAGATCATTTCAGTGGAAAATAACTAGATAATAGTTTATCCATATAATTATAGTACAGTGAAATAATTACTGATAAACTCCTTACCAGGATTGTAGTTGTCATTAGAAAAACAGCATTGTCAAATATCATCACTTTTTGACAAAACTATTTCCTGACAGAGGGGAAAAATGATTAAAAACTTCAATCCACAAAGTGACTTTTATTTTAACAATAAATAACATACAAGTCACATTGCAAAATGAGACCCTTAATCATTTTCTGCCATGTTATTTGTCAAAATATAGACAGGAAAAAATGATCACTCATAAATAAAAGGTAACTTTCTTTTAACATTTGCAGGGCGGGGGAGTAAATGCAGTGTTTGTTGAAGTTCTTAGAGAAGGAAAGAGAGGGAAATAAATGGCTGAAGTTTGGGAAGTAAAAAAAACAACTCTAATAAAGTTAGTCTGATCAACCAGATTGAGTAATCAAAAATTCATTCTTTATGAAACCTGTGGGGGAAAATAGCATTTTTACTGGAATATTAACACTGAAAGGTTTGAAAGCATCGGAGAGGGACAGTACTTTTCAAAGCCTTACTCTAATTGCTTATGATATATAATCTCAGCCTAATTTAATGTTAATTGGATTTCCCAATATCATTGTCCAAATGACATTTTTTGGTTTTAGCTGCTTTCAGTCACTGATGAAGTCACAGAATAGCTTTCACACTGAACATTTTTTTCCAAATGGCACAAATGTGTAGAATACAGTATTATACAAATCAGAACCAAGAATGGGGATGTTTAATTTTATTTTGGAAAATCATATGCAAGATTTGCTTTTTTATGACAAATTTTAGTACTAAGGATAGCATCTTGTACTGGGAACATTTTCCAGATTTTTTCTGTATGGTTTCCTTGTGTCAACTGCAACATTTAGCATTCTTTTGCATATATCTTATCATGTAAAAGTATAAAGCAATTGGCAGTAAAACAATTATTGTTTAGTTAATGGGCAAAGGGTTACAGCTTACATGCAGCAAGAAATTAGCATCAGTTAATAATGCCCAGAAATTTCCAGTAAATTATCACAATTCTACTCCAAATTTACAAGTTTAACGTGCCCAAATTTTTTCTTGCTATGATCATGACTTGAAGGTTCAAAGACTTCAACTGACAGACTTTGTGGTGGTGATGGTGTGAATTTGCTGTTTTGGTTTTTCAATCACATCAAACTACATTGTCTGGGCCAAAAATTTAATAAAAGAAACACTTTTCCTGAATAATTCTGTTTTTTCTATACCTGTACTGTAAAAGAAAAAACAGACAAATAACAACACCCAAACACAATGAAAGGGAGAGAGAAAGAAAGAAGGAGAGAGAGAGAAAGAAAAAGAGAGAGAGAAAGAAAGAAAGAAAGATGGAAATAAAGAAATAGATGTCTACTTAAGAGTTTCTTTGATTACAGAAAATTGCACATGGACTTTACCTAGAGAGAAAAAAGTGATGTACGAGGGGAGGACAGATGGTAGGGAGGGAGAAAGGCAAACATGGAAATTTATAGATTCATTAATTAAGCAGCTTAGAGTACCATGTAAATATAAATATAAATATAAATGGCTATGAATTATTGTTTTTTCCTTCTTGAAAAAAATATTAATATGAATAGCACTCACTGAACACTCATGAAGCACTTAATTAGCTTTATGTCCATTTTACAGCTAGCAAGTTTCAGTTTATATAAAGGCTCAAACTACTTGAACTTCTGGCAAAAGTATATAAATCCAGGCTCCTATGCTCTGGGCATGTTTTTAAAGATATCAGTTTTAGCTGAACCTGACTGAATATGAATTTTACAGTAGATTTGAATGAAAACAGGGTTTCATGTAGAGTCATAACAGCACTGTAGGACAGACTTGTTTAGGATTTTTTTGTGAAATAAGTTGAGAATTAAGAAAGGAGCCAAAATCAGCACAGAAAACAACTCGGCGACAAAGCTGGCAATGCAATGCCAATGTACTGAAATTATGTTTTCACTTGTTTAAATCCAAAGTAGCTGTTTTACAATCAATAACATGTTGAACATGCAGGGAAATGGCTGAAGCAGAGTAAAGACAGCTATTGGTAAATCCACAGTGGTGAAGTTGACAGGTGTTCTGTTGTGGATTTCAGTTAGGCCAGAAAATGGTCATGCATCTTATATATTAAAATAGTATCAGAAACACCCATCTCTGTCTATATGTTGGTTTCAGAAACACCCATCTCTGTCTATATGTTCTCTATCAGTACATGAAGAAACTTCTGAGTGTAGTGTGGATGAAAGAAAAGGTTTGGTTCCCAGTCCTTCAGCTGGCATGGAATTCAGGAAGTCTCTTTTGCCATGGATAAACCACTTAAGGAGCAGCAGAGTCCACAGAGTAGTTCTGGGAAATAATAGTGTGTATTAATTTCTGTGCTCAGACCTCTGAAAGGGAGACCTCTCAATGCCAACTTTCAGAAAGGAAGAAAAGGCTCAAGTCAAGGAGAGAACATCTTTCTTCTACATGAGAATGAATCTACTGAAGATTCAAGGTGTTTCCAACTGAATTTGGTGAATCTATGCATTTTGAAAAAAAAAACCCAAAAAACAAAAAAGAAACCCTTAAAAGCAGGAGATATTATTTTTAACCCTAGATGAAGCAACAGGACTAGGATACCTAGGATACCTCCTTCCATTTCTGTTGCTACCATATTCAATGAATCTTGAAAACTTGAGGAGTAAATGTTTCTCCAAGGAGAGTTTCACCTCGGCAGGTTAATTACACTGCCCACTCTGTGCCTATGATACTCATCTCTTCTTGAAACTGCTTTCTCCCCTGGGTGGCCATCAGGTCTTTGGCACTCAGATTTGGATGTGGAATCCATAAAGACTAATGAGTCATGCAGGCTGGATCTCAAGTCTGTTATTCCTCTTGAATAACTCTTGGGCATTTTGTTTTCATTGCAGGTGAACTTAAGCAATAAGCATGTTTTTATTTGCCTACCAAGGAAAATGCATCTGCTAAAGATGTGTGCATCTTTTTTAAGTGTGTCAATTTATATGCAAAGTAGGTTTAGTACTTGTACCTGTGGATAGCTGCCAATACAACTCTGAGCATCTCAGGTCCAGAGAGCAAGACCCCAGATTCTCGTCCCTTCTTCATTCTCACCTTTTCTCTTTCCCCCCATCTCTTCAGAACTGATTGGGGAAAATAATGTTCCCAGTTTTACCCAGCAATATTTAAAACTCTTCCCATGCAGATGGTTTTATAGAGGTCTGAATGGAAATGAGTTGAGGCATCTCAGAACAGCCATAGTCTATCATAAAGAGCAGCAAAAGATAACCAAGATTTTGCATAATGCAGCTCACTTGGCATTCTTAGTGAAAAAAGGAGCCAAATCTTGTCTGGGTATTGAGAAATTCCCTCTATTAATGTGATAAAGATTGGTCCCTTTGGGTCAAGGTAGTGGAACATTAAGGGGGAAGGAGTAAAACCTACCTTCTGCCCATCTAAATTTAACTTGTCCTACAAATGATAAGAACATTTCATTCTTCTGTGTTCTCATTTTTTTTCTCCTTTCTTCTTGAACGCTGAATTTATCATTTAAATGTTAAAAAGAGAAACCAGATGTTATAGTTATTAACTTTTGGAATCAACTATAATCTTCCTATTAAATCCTTCCATCCAGGTACAGGCAATTATTTGCTTGATCTAAAGGTGCAGAAAATGTAGACACACAGGGTTTCAGAAAGTCCAGTTTAATAAGACAGGTGGGTAACTAATAATGTGGAAAATTACCTGCAGATTGAGGATATTGGGAATGACTAATGGCCAAAACTAAGCGAGTAAATTAGTTGCAAAATTATACCATTTGCAGTAGTTGTGTGAGTAGGGGACTGGATGGCACAGAGGCATGTGGCAGTGATCTGTGCTTGAATATGGCCCAAATTCAGGAAAAGATGCCATCAACTTATGGCTTTTTTTTATTATTATTTTCTTCTTTTTATTACATTATGTTTGAAAATATTTTTATTTTTTTCATGTGCTCTGTGCAATTTATGTAAGGTTTAACAGCACAGTCACAGGAGTGCATTTAGCTTTGCAAAGTTTAACATCAAAGTTGTCATCAAGATCAAATGCATTGAAAGTGAGACAGCAGTTTGCTTCACAAGCCAGAGTTCAGACAAGCAAGACATTTGGTTCATTGGGGAAGATTCTGAAATGAAGAGAAGGGAGGATTTCAAGGAGGTTTTTCTCCCTCATAATTTAAGATGTTCCATAAGTTTCTATTTCCAGGAGGCACTCAGATGTTGGTTTCAATGGGACCATTTATGCATTCAGAATTAGCCACATGCTGAAGTGTTTGAGGGTTTAATTAGCTACCTCAAAATACATTATTTGACAGTCTGTTCATGGGCAATGTTTTACCAACAAATTACAGACCAGATTATCTTCTGTTTCACCAACAAATTGCAGACCATATTATCTTCAAAATCTAAATACTCTGTAGTGAGAGAATGAGCTACACACTTAAGATCCCAAAGGAAAGTAATCCAAGAGTGAGAACTGGATTTGCATATCTGTCTTTCTGATCTTAGATTTGCCCACCTGCCTGAGGTACCGATTACACATTGTTTCTGATGGGGCTATTAACATGATGAATTATTTCATTGTACCAGTTGTGACAGTACTTATTCTCAGAGAGTGTTTTTAAGCATAATATAGTGAACTAATAATGATTATGTTCGCTTTTTCCACTTTGACGAACCCAAGTTATCTTTATTGACAGCCAGGGGTGCACAGAATACATCCTGAAAACTACATGGAAATGAATGCATTGAAAAATGTTTTCAAATATTTTGAGTTCCCAAAATATATTTTTTAGTACTTTTATAAGCGTAGTCAGGCTGGGTTTATAATTTTAGTTGATTTTTTTTTTTTGGTGCTATTGCAAAAAAAACCCCTGATTTATAAAGCTGAAGGGTGAAAAAGCCATGCACTTTGAAAAGTATATGCATCTTTAGAAAAACCTACCCCCTAGAATTTTACTATAGCAAGGAACACGCATACAAACATGAACTTGCACACATGCTCACAATCCCGTGCAGATATCTATAGCACGGAACAGCAAGGTAGTTGCAATGTTACCCCATGCAACAACTTTTTAGACAAAATTATTTTATAAGTAAAGTTAATTTAAAATATAGAGCTACCTACCCCGGTTTAGGAAACAATATTCTGATATTAACATTATTAAAAAATCAATAATTTCAGTTATGTTGTCCACCAGTCGAAGATGTGGTCAGGTATTTCTCTCCTCCTACTGGCAAAAAATACTTCCTCCCCTCAATTTAACCCCTGTGCAGATCCTTAGGATTCTGCCTAAGGATCCACTACAGATTTGAAGAGATCCACTCTTTAAACTTGTTAATATTTGAACACAGCTTACATTATTTCTCCAGGGCCTAAACTATATTTGTGAAGCCTTGCTGTTAGATTCCAGAGACTGAGATAATTTTCAGGAGCTCATGTAGTAAAGGCCACATACAATTGCACTAAAATACAATTTTCAGGGCCTGAACTTTTCTTACTTGTCTTTGGGTGGTGATTGTCTCTGTGATCTTACCTCTCTCTCTAATCCTCTGCATTTTTTAAATCATAAAATGTCACTGAGACTGACTCCTTCCTCACTGTAAGACTATTTTACTAGGGAAGATTTGTGGTTTTATATATATGCAGATGCTGGATATATATAGTGGGCAATTTGATATCATAACTAGTGATAAGGGAAGCAAAATCCGAGTGCTTTCAGCTTTTCAGGATCCCAAAAGTTGATCTGAGTGTTTTGAATAAGTGGAATTTATTCAAAAAGAAAAAAAAAAAAAAAAGAAAAAGAAAAAGAAAAAAAAGGCCCAAACAAACAACAATAACCATGAAAAGAACCACATGTACAAAGACTAAGAACCACATGTACAGAGTCTTTAAAGCTCACAGAGAGATTTATTAATTACATTGAGGTCTGACCTTCTGCTGAATAACACCTATAAAACACAGAAACATAACTCTGCTGTACCTATAAAAATATGGCCTTCATGTTTAGAACCTGTAAATATACTGGGTTCACAAATTATTGGCACAAAATTAGTCAGATTTCCAAGGGAAGGATTTCTACTGAAGTAAATTGTAATTGATCTGCAGAGGGACAGAGCAATAATTTACACTGGCATAGTCTAATCTGTTGTATGTGGTAACACAGGTCACATCTGTGTGGCCTATTCATTTTCCTTGAACAAGCTGGAAAAAAAAAAAAAAAAGAAAGAAAAAATGAAACAGAAAGAAAAAGGTATTTTGGCTGTTAATACAAGAGGACCAGGCAACCTACCTTTCACTGCCCAATGCAGATAACCTGACCAAGACTGCTAAAACTGGGAAAAAATTGATATGAGGTCAGAGGTACTTAAATATTTGGGATTCACAGCAGTCAAAATTGGGCTAGCAGTCTAAAGAGCTGCCTGGCAGTTGCTAAGAATCTTGCTGTAATTTCACAGAAGGTTTATAAATACTGTGGTTTTTGTTGACTTGGTTATAATGATTTCCATCCTGCACATGTTTGGATGCAAAGCATGCCCATGAAACCAGGTAGGAAGTTTTTATCTGCAGCCAATGAAATGATCACAATCCAGTTTCCATCTGAGCATTCCTGAGGCCAAAGGTACCCTGCTGTGGATGGGCTTTGCTCTGTAGGACAGTGCCACAGCTACGGGGTGGAGACTAAATAGAAATGGCCCTTACAGACTTCAAGGACATAAAACAACGACAGAGGCACTTGTATTATGTACATTTTATGGAAGTCATTGCTTCTATCCCCTCACCTCCCATAACCTTTCTTGACATCAGCAAAAATTATTAGTTTTGCTCTTCAATGTCATGCCTCTTGGTTACCTCTAATTGAAATGGAGGTGTTCTGAGCAGCAAAATCAGTTACAAATCTATTCAAGTGCCCCTTTTGTATAATTTATCATGGGATTCAGAGCTTCTGAGCTTGGATCATTTAGTTCTCAGGAGTCTTTAATACCTGATCTCGGTTTCTGGTGGGACAGCATACTTGGTATAGTTGGTAGAATATGAAGATAACTGAAAATTTATTTACTGTATCAAATGCTGATGTTGCCAGAAGAGTGGTTTGAGATGAGGATTACCTTTCACAGCAAATTAATTGCAAGGAACCACTTAATTTGAAGGAACCATAGACAAGAAAGAAGGAAGAAGAAAAAAAAGTAAGACCCTGTAAGTATTGAATAAAAAGAAGCCTGAGCTTTCCTGTTTAAAAGACTTCTTTCATCATGAACAAGGAAAAGATGCTTTAATAAGAAATAAAGTTATTAAAGTCTTTTGATCAGGATAGAAAATGATACAGGGAAATTTAACTTAATGAGAGCTCAGGCAATCACCTGTTATTCTTGCTTTGGAAATGGCATGTAGCTACAGGTCAGTCATCCTCACCCTGTGGCCAGTGTGGGTGCTCTTTAAAGCCAGTAGAAATAGTTATGGTGGAATTTTGTCTTTGTTAGCCAGGTTTCTCTGTGAAGGGTGTATCTTTCCAACTTTTGTGCCATTATTCCTCAGTGTTTTTTCAGTTATTAGTATCAGAGACAGCTTTTTCCTGAGGACTGGAAACTCCAAGTGAATGTCATTAAAATTAAAATGTCTATTTCTCTCTTAGTCTCTGTGTAAAGAAGCTCGACATAATACATCTTTGGTCATGATTCTTCTCTGTTGATTTGATCAGGTCACTCAGATACCTTCCTTGCTGACCATGTGGTGATTTCTGTAGGCTCTGGGTATATTTGCTTATCCTAAAGCATCTGGGCCTTTAGGATTTTCTGACTCATAGAAATTAGACTATTAATTCCTTCTGCTGGCATGAGGGGCATGGTATTGTATTTAAAAATATATAGTAGGTTTCAGATAAGTATATATCACTGTGATAAAAGAAGCCCCAGATCTGCAAATGAGAGTACCAAGTACAACATTTATTTGGCTGTTTTTCTTCCTTTCACAGCATTGCCTGTGAGTAGCAAAGTAATGGCCATGCTACTGTTTAACAGAGCACAGAATAATTCAATAAACTGAAGAAATATTGGTGTTCATCTGCATAAAAAAATATGAGAGTGGCTCTTACATTTTGGACTGGACATCTTGTGTGCCTGGAAGAAATGCAGCAGTAACTCCACACTTCTGCTGAACTCTCATATTCAGAATAACTCCAGTTTGAATATTTCATCCAGAATATTCCACTCAGAGGCACAGGCATGTCTTTCACACTGAAGCCCTTAGGAAAAATGAACAAATGGAAAAAAAATTAAGGAAAGGTTGTTGTTGCAATTGGAATGATAGGATGGTTTGGGTTGGAAGAGACCTTCAAAGACACTCCTAGTCCACCCCCACTGCCATGGATGGGGGCATCTTTCACTGGATCAGGTTGTTCAAAACCTCATCCACCCTGACCACGAAGCTGTCCAGTGACAAGCCGTCCATGATTTCCATGTAATGTGTTCCAGTGCTTCACTACCATCATCATCATCTTCCTCGCACACAATTTTAATATACCCTCTTTCGGTTTAAAATTATTTTCTATAGTCCTGTTACTATTAAAATAGGAAAAAAACCCCCCAAAACCTAACAAACAAACCACTCTATAACTTTCTTATAAGTCCCCTGTGGGCACTGGAAGGGGCTGTAAGGTCTCCCCAGGTCCTTCTCCAGGCTGAACAACACAAACTCCCTCAGGCTGTCTCCAGAGCAGGGGTGCTCCAGCTACCCCAGCATCTTTGTGGCATCCTCTGGACTCATTCCAACAGGTCCAAACCTTTTTTGTGCTGGGTACGCCAAAGCTGTGCCCAGCACCCCAGCTGGGTCTCACAAGGGTTCAGGAGGAAGGGGCAATGGCCTCCCTTGGCCAAGCATGACCAACTTTCCAGGCTGCAATTGCACAGTGCCAGCTCATGACCTCTTTCATACCTCACCTAAAAGCATCAGTTTGGGCTGGTTTATTTGCCAATATGCTTCTTGTATATCAATAAGCATACAGCAAAATTTATTGCCAAATTAAAATAAATCAATACATATACAAATATATATATATATATATATATATATATATATACACATTAATTACATTTATATGCCTTTTACATTAATGACGTTTATATACCTTTATATATCTTTGAAGAAGAAGGTATTGCTAAGGCTAGTTTGCTTCCTCTCATTTCCTCTCTTGTCTTTGTATTTTTATCCTACTAAAACACTTCCCCAAGTAATGGCTGAGCAGCAAACATGGGGAAAAGCAGCACTGCTGGTTTTGTTTGTTAATTTAACCATCTTTTTGAATTCACAGTGTGTAGGCACAGTGTTTTTCATAAAGCATTACAGTGTGAAAGGGCAGAGGGGGGGAAAACAGACAGACATCACCCAGAGAGAAGTGATATTGAGAATAACTGGGAAAAAGACATCTTCTTCATGTTAAGACTCACTAAGTAATTCCAGGGAAAGAAAAAATAGTAAATATTTGCTGCAAATTTTCTTGGAAGCTGTGGGAGACTAAAATGATCACTTCTTACAGCTTGAATATTCTTTCTTTCTTTTTTTAAATTTCTTTTTATGACCATAACTTAAAAAAAAAAAAAGAAAACCCAACATATTGTTCTTTAAAGCTGAGATTTCAGCGTGAGTTCGACTTTGAATATATAAAGACCTGACTGAGAGAAGAAATAAAAAATACACCAGTCTATGAGGGAAGAAAACACTTCCTCCTTCATGTTTCAAGGAGCAAATAGAGGACCAGATGTGAAAATGGAGACCATTCTTGGGGGCTCAGATTGCATCAGAAATTGGGTAAGGATGTTGGATTTAATCATAAGAATGTATGTCTGTGCTAATTCACCCTAAAAACTCTCCTCAACCATGGTTCAAACACCTCTGGTCATATAATCTTACAGTCATTGAATAGTTTAGGCTGGAAAAGACCTCTAAAATCAAGGAGTCCAACAATTAACTCAGCTCTACCAAGCCCACCACTGCCCCATGTCCCTAAATACCAAATCTACAGACTTTTTCAGCCCTTCCAGGAAATTGATGACACACAAAAAGGACAAAAAAATGTTTTCTGGGGAAAAAAAAACCAGATCATACTACCATTCCAACAAATGTTCAAGGCAAGGTGGGATGGGGCTCTGAGCAACATGGTCTCATGGAAGGTGTCCTGCCTATGGCAGGACAGTGGAAGTGGGTGATTGTTAAAGTCCCTTCCAATTCAAGCCACTCTGAGTCCAAGATTCTGTCTTGTCCAGCAAGTTTCCAAAAGGCAGAAGCAAATATATTGCTCTTTCTTGACAGATAACATTTACAAAACTTCTGCAGAGAAGTCTTAACCCTGCAGAAAAAAATGCAGAGTAAACTATCTTCCATTTTCAAAAGACCTCTTTATTTTTCATTCCATGTCTTTTCTTCTGTTGTGCCTATCCAATATCTAGTGGGTATAGAGAGAGATTATACATTTTCTGTTTGCATATTTAAAGTATTTGAAGGTTTTTATCGGGTTTCCACATCAGTCTTTTCTTTAGCATAAACTTTGCTCTTTCCTCACTGATCATGCTGCTTAGACATTTGATCATCCTTGTTGCTTTTGAATCCTCAGCAGGTGCCTTAAGGCAGTTTTATGCCCACTTTGATGCAAGAGAAGTGCAACTTAAAAGGAGCTCAGGCTCTCCCATATATCTTTATATCTTTTAGGATAATAAATAATAATGATCCATATTCACATTGCACTTTGCATTTGTAAGATACTCTACAAACATTAATTAATTAGTCCTCATGGCTCTCCTGTGTGATAGCAGTAATAAAGCTTTGCAAGGATATGACACCTTTGAGGTAAGGTTCTTAGATAGCTTTAAAAATATTAATGAATATCCAATCTATTTATATGTTACTGCTCACAGCAGTGCAAAATAACAGGTAAATAGTGTTCTACACATTTTGCATTTATCACAACTGAAACCAGGAACTTTTTGACTGGGGAATCAGAGCTGATATCACTCTCAGTCTTGTGTGAAACAGCCCGTGGGATGTTGGCACATATCCTAAAAGATCAGTCGGTATATGATTTTCTCTATCCAGTTTACCTTATTTTTACTGGAAAATATGACCACTGGCAAGGAGGTTTTCCTCCTATTGCACCTATTCCACGGATGTAAAGCCTGCAGGAGCAATTTGAACCACCCAGCAGATTGTCTTAATCAGAGTCACAAAGTCCATAGTTCATCCAGTTAGAAAAAAATTATGTCAGTAATACATACCAAAAAAAACCCCCAAAAAAATAACATTATAATGTCTTTCTATGTCTGCATAAAAAATAATAAACACACATATATGCATAATATAACTAAAATTTTTAAGATGAAAGCATATAATTTAGAGTAAATTAATTTTACACATCCATTAGAAAACCACCAGTCTAGACTCAACATTTATGTACTTTTTTTCCTGCTCATTATTTGTATCAACCTAGGAAATGTGTGGATAGGCATATAGGCTTTCTGTCCATGGAATCTTCAGTGAAAAAAGAAAAAAACTTTAAAATACCTTCAGCATCTAAGTACACATGACATTAATATCTCTTTAGGCTGCTACAAGGAAAAAGCAAATATTTGGAACAATGAAAAGGAAGAATAGAAAAGCCATGACAATTCTCACCATGAATTCTGGGAAGATAGTTCAGAAGTATTACTGAAAATTAACTCAGAAATATTGGAAGATGGTCAGGCACCATAAAAATGACAGTACAGCTGTATATGAAATATTTTGGAAGAATATTTGTATGACTGGGAGAATTAGCTGATAGAACAAAACTATTAAACACTCTCCAAAATAAAAGGAAATCTTATAAATACTTTTCTCTCATTATTTTTTAATACTTACTCAGAGAAAATGTTTGTTTTCCTTTGTCTTGTGTGATTTTATTACTGTTAACTTCTAACTCATTTTTTAAAATAAGGAATTCCTCCTCCAATGCCATGTATTATTCTGCAAGTGTGAATATACATAAGTTGCTCCTGCAGAACAAGACCTGCTGGTTAGTGTTGCTTACATGCAGTAATTTTTGCTGTTCTTCATTTACCTTTCAGCAGAACAAATAAAAGATGAAGAGAAAAAGCAAGAAAAACTTAGCAGAGAGAGTAGTCTAGTGAATCTTTCTTGTCGGGATCTGTAAGATATTTAACATTTCTTGCAGATAATAAAGGGAGGTTTTTCTCTAACTCAGGATCTGCTGCAAAAGAAAACAGAAGGAGAAAATTAAATAAAAAAAACCCAACAAGTTTGAAAGTAATTTGCAATTAGCAAACCAAAGCTTCAAAATAAAATCCTTGCCATTCTTCTTCAGAACTAAGTTACCATTAAACAAGAACAACTCCTGTGGTATTATTTGCCTATCATTTCCTGGTAAATCAGTGTCATTAGCATTGATTTTTAGAGGAGAGATTAAAAGAGGTTTAGTTAGGAGAGTAAGGCAGGAGTATATATTATCCAAGCCAGTGTAGCTCTGGGTCTCAAAGATGACATTTCCCTCTCTGCTTCATTAACTTGCATAGCTTGTTGAGCTTTAGCTGTTTCTAATTAATTCTTTTACTGGCTTTTTTGAATGTGTATCATCTCTGGCAAACCATATAAAATGAAGAAACCTCTCTAAGGTTTTACCCTTTTAATTATTATTTTTATTGCTTAAATGAAGCTCTGGAATTGCAAATGTTGACATTTTATTTGATTCTAGTCATTATAGTTTTCAAGGAGTAAAAAGGGGAAAAAGGCTAAGGAAGGAAGGGGGCAGTGCAGATAAAATAATAAATAAATTAAATCACTAACTGAGCGGGATGCTCAGCAAATGCTGCAGAAAATGGAAAATAAACAGGTTTGTGAAAAGTGACCTCCATGATGGTTTTGCCCTTTTAAATACTAACAAAGAAAGAGGCATCATTAGAGACAGTTCCTCCCTGTCTTGTACACAGGCTGGAAAGTAAATTAATGGAATTCTGCGCTCCTGCTTGTTATTTTGTTTTATTTGGGTAGAGCTTTGCTAGCTGGTGTGGTGGGCACATACGTACACATGTATGCACCTTCACACAGTCATTCATGTTCTTCTCTAAAATAATGACATGAAAACATGGTAGAACTTTTTGGGGGAATAGCCCCCCACCAAAAAAAAAAAAAAAACCAAAAAACCAAAAACCTTCCCCCAGTGAAAACAACCAAAAACCCCACAAGCAAGCAAACGAAAAAACCAAAAACTAAACCAAACCAAAACAACCTGTGTGTTTTAAAAGCATTTATCAAAAGAGTTTCAATGAACACATACTTGGCTAATGCACTGCTCTGCCAATGAGTGCAGTTGTTTATCAGGTTGCTCTCTTGACTTAGAAGATGGTGCTCTGAGAAAGGATGTTCATCCCTGTTGTACAAAGAAAGTAACACAGAGCATGCTGAACAATGATAACCCAGAGGGTGAATTTGGAATGTGTCAGCTACCTGGGCCACCCCTTATCCCATAGTTTAAGCCCTGTGTTTTCCCTGGCCCCTTTGCTGTCAATGAGAAAATAAAAATTAAAAATTAAAGCCTTCTCTTATAGAAAATTTTAAAGCAGTTCTATCACTATCTCAGACTTTCTCATTACTGCTACTCTGATGATCGTGAAATTGCGCTAAAATCTCCCAGTGAGATTTCTCCACCAGGAGGGTGGGAAAAAGTAGGAGGCTGATGAATGGGCAGGTCTGTTGGCAACCAAAAGGGAAACTAAAAGGTCACAACAAGAGTTTTCTTTCTTATCCTGTGACCCCGTCAGACAACACTACTGCATTTATTTCCCTTTCACAGTCATCTAAAGATCAATGAGTATTTTTTACAAACAATCTACTCAGTGGGAACTGGCTGGAGGTAAAAGGAATTTGTTCACAAAGACATTAATCATTAGTATGGTGAAAATATGGTATGGCTATCTAAGATATATAGGAGAAATGGTATTTTTCAATGAAACTTGCTCCTGAAAGCAACCAGAAATGCACAGCTTTGCACTGGAAAAGTACTTCTAACTTGAAATTTTGTACAACTACTGCAATTAAGCAAAACTGGGTTTTATTGTGAATATTTCAAGTATTCTTGTTTAACTATAGCTGGAATAGAATCTGGAAGCCATAAATATTTGTAAAAGTATTCATTTTAATACAAATTTTGAGACCAGGACTTTTGGTACACTTAACCAATCAGTGAAGAGTATAAATAAAACATTACTTTGACCTCTCTGAAATGATGAATGGTGAGTCAAATGGAAGCTTTGGTAAAGCATTGCATGTAATTGTGTCTAAATGTAGCTAAATTATCTTTCTATTGTGAGGATAAGCAGCACAATAAAAGCAATTTTATTTATTAAAATAAATTGCATCTGAGGAAATCGTAGATAGCTAACGCACCCTTCAAAATAGAAATTGCTCCACTACCTATTGCTTTATTAGCATTTCAAAAGCTATTAAAAATCTGAACCTTGAATCAGAGCACTACTGAGCACTGTGCTTTAGGCAAACACAACTCTAAAGAAATCTTCTTAGAAGAGAGTTATTTTCTCAGCTTTAATAATAATAAAACACCTTTGGTGGGATCACCTGGGCTAAATTTATCTAACTGATAGTGACGTACGTAGTTTAGCTATCATCAAGGCCCCATTTTTATCCAGTGTTTATGCTGCGATGCTGTGACCTACCCTTTGGGGCTGGTTTTTCTCCCGTGTAACAAAAAGGGACAATGAAAAGACGACAGCAGAGGAGGTCACTGTGACAGGAACACAACAGCAGTGGTCACTACCCCAGAGCTGAACCAGCAAAGAGGAAAGAAGATCTGGGAGTTGAGAGAGGAGGCATGGGGCTATGTGTGAGAGGAATCACAGAATCACAGAATTTCGAGGTTGGAAGAGACCTGTAAGATCATTGAGTCCAACCCATGTTTTAACACCTCAACTAGATCATGGCACCAAGTGCCACATCCAGGCTTTTTTCAAACACATCGAGGGATGGTGACTCCACCACCTCCCTGGGTAGATGATTCCAGTATTTGACCACTCTTTCTGTGAAAAACTTCCTCCTTAATTCCAGCCTGTATCTCCCTTGGTGCAGCTTGAGACTGTGTCCTTCAATGGATGAGCATGGGTGGACTTCCATGAACTGCTACAGCTACACCCAGCATGGACTCTACCTCCAAGGACCCCTACATTGCTGCTAAACCCAAATTATATATTTTTATTTGTCTAGCAACAACACATACCTAAATGTCTTTCGGATTTTGTCTTAATTGCATTAGAACTCCCATTGTGTTCTTGGAATCCAAACAGAATATTTGCTATGCCAGAAACTATAAAATATGTGCTTTTCTTTTCCCGACAAGATTTTGGGTGATCCAAGTAGCTGTGGTTCTTTTGAACATTGAGGTGAATTTTTTTAAACAAAATAAAATCCTAAATTATTTAGGAAATTTAAGTCTTACACCTGTTCACCAGCCTGGGGAAATAAGATAGGGTAGGTCCCGCATCTGGGATAAAGCAACGTCAATCACAAATCCAGCCTGGAGGGAGAGAGATTGAGAGCAGTTCTGGGGTTCACAACATAAGAAAGATGAGGACCTGTTGGAGTAGGTCCAGGGAAGGGCCATAAGGATGATCAGAGGGCTGGAGCATCTCCAGAACGATTGGGCTGCTCAGTCTGGAGAAGTCTCCAGAGGGAATTTATAGAAACCTTACCTTGCAGTACCTAAGGGTCTACAGGAGAGCTGGACAGGGACTTCTGTCAAGAACAGGGCTGGAGGGAATGGCTTCAAACTGAAAGAGAGCAGGTTTAGGTTACATTTTAAGAAGAAATTCTATACTATGAGAGTGATGAGGCTACAGCACAGGTTTCCCAGAGCAGCTGTGGCTCTTCTGATGGCGCTTTCATCTCTGGAAGCGTTCAAGGCCAGACTGATTTGGGCTCTGAACAACTTGGTCCAGTGCAATGTGGTCTTGCCCATGGTGGTAATGGAACTGAGTAATCTTTAAGGTTTCATGCAGCCCAAAGCATTCTATGATTCCATGAAATTAAAGTGTTTCTCTTTCCTTTGAGGCACTGCCATAGTACAGGACTATTTGATACTCTGGCAGGATTAAATTGTAAAGTCCTGAAAGAAATAAACATTTTTTAAATGGTTCATTTCCTTCTGTTCTCAAGCCACCTTGGCTGAAACTAGGACAGTGTGGCCCAGTGACACATGTTACACCCATGATACAAAGGCAAAAGTAAAATACCACACATGCAGAAGTGAGCAAGGACTCCTGCTTATATGTTTTTTTACAGCAAATTTCTACAGATTAATAAAATTATGGGAAGGTCATAATCATGCAACTGTAATATCATGCTGAGTCAAACTGAAATTCCATTTGTACCATATATTGTTTCTAATTTTTGGCTAGATTCAATAACTTAAAACTTATGAAAAAAAAAATAAAAAGCATAGATATGAAGATTTTTTTTTTCATCAGAGTTGTCCATCTACCAAAAGGAATGTGGAAATCTCCTGTACCAGAGAAAACACTTGATCATCAGATTCAACACCCAAGTGGAAAACTGATACCTAGTAATATAGTAGTCAGTAATTTGATTTGATTTAGAGAATATATGGGTCAAATTCTACTTCAATGTAGAGCAATGTGAATCTGGAGTAACATCAAATTCTGGTTTGTAAAAGCCACAGAGGTTTTTGACTATATGAGAAAATAAAATAGGAGAACAATTTGCCACTAAACAAATAAAACAACCTCAACAAAACATATGAGTTCAGAAGTGAGTTTTTTACTTACTCGTACAATTTTATTAAAGTGGGTTGAGCTTACATTCCTTCCTAACTCTTGCTTTTATTGCAGTATTGTATTTTTTCCCTCATCATTTGCCTGGTTTTACACAATTGAGCTATAATGTGTGCAGTTGACCTTTCTTCATTTAAATGTTAATAGAGATCTTAAGAAAGGTGCTGCCATGCAAAAGGTGAACTAATTCTTAGTAATAGACTTAGGACATTTTGTTTGTTGAGCTGGTTAAACAAAGAAAGGGTTAATTAAAGCTTACACAAAATGTTTAGAGCCCAGGAGAAAAGGTCTCTGTGCTACACATTAGGCCGCCAGCTAAAGCCCTGTTCCAGGGTTACAATGTAATATTACATATTTCCAACCATAAAAAAGACATCTTCTCTCTCTGTATTAATTTTGATTGAAAAAATTTTAGGGCCTGTTGCAAGAACCTCTCATTTGGTTCAGTAATTTAGCCTTACTGGATGCCCACGGGCCCATAAGCACCAAAAAACATTTTATCAGGTAAAGTCGTAGCTAGTTAATGTAAGAGAAGGAAGGGATTTACACCAGTTCAAGCACCAAAATGGCTTTCTTTTCAGTTTATTTCCACTGTGCAGGTTTCCTTTTTTATTGGGAACACACACAAGGTTTGAGGGGCAGGCCTCTGCCGAAGAGGGGAGGCCTACCCTGTGCTGGGCTTTTCCATTCAGCTCCAAAATGAACTCACTGCAGGCCGCCAGCGAGCTTGTCATCCCTCTGAGAAAGGACATGTGGGAAAGCTCATAAAATGCAGCACAAACAGAGCGGGAAGAGGAAAACTGTGCGAAACAGCGGGAGGAACACTGAGATCAGAGGAGGTGTTCCATGGTGGAGCAATGTGCCCTGCAGCTCCTGGGAGGCGCGCTCTGGAAAATAGTGAGGAGGAAAGACTAACAGAGAGAAATTATTGTGCATTGACTAACCACCCCCCTGCACCCATTGTGCCCTTGATGAAGGGACCGAATGTTACCTGATGTGATGGCAGGGTGGAATCTGGTGGGGAAAAGAAAATGCTAGGAGAAGAATCTAGTGAAAAAAAGTGAAGCTGAGTCTAGGAAAGGGGGCAGAAGATTGTTTGTCCTAAATGTTTTAATGTTCGTTGATTTTTGGATTTTTTAAAAATTGTGTTATGTTTCCCAACACTCAAATCAATAATTAAATATTTTATTAATTGGCAAAAAAAAAAGAAAAAGTTAACTCCCTGAATTTGAGTCTGTTTTTCCTCTGACAGCAGTTGGTAAGCAATCTCCTTGCCTTTGGGTTGCCAGGCTAAGCCACCCCATAACACCCTTACAAGTTATGGAGAGAAGAGGGCAACTGCAGAGTTCAAGAAAACACAATAGAGAAGATTTTTAGTTTGGATGAATCTGCCTTTCCAGGAAACTTAGGGTTGGAAGAGCTTCTAAGTAAGTCAGGACAACCTATCCCCAAGTTTCATCAGCTATTCTGTGTCAGTCCATAGTTTTCTAGCAAACACAGAAAACACAGTTTTCTGACTTTTTTTTTTAATTGGGAAAAGTAATCAAAAAGTGCATTGTGTCCCCTGTTTTTCTATTTTCTCTGGTCTCTGTCATCTTGTACAGTGGAGAAATCAAACAGCTCTCTTTTGCAAAAGTCCAGGTCTTGATACATTGCTACATTATTCACATCTTCATTTGAGCTTCAAAATCTTTTATTGTACTCTGATGAAAAATTGTGACAACTTCTACATTAAGAAAAACAAAAATTGGGAAAGGTGGGATTGGAGGAGAATCTTTGTTGAGGTCTACATTTATCTTCCATCAAAATTTGCACCTTTTTGTAGATATGTTTTGTATATATGTATATGCAACTGTATAGAAAATTTGTCTAATTCTGATAATAAATATCTGATTAATTTAAGGAAGATTAGTTTAATCTTCATGAATAATAAATTCTTCTGCAAAATGTAGACTTCCACTGGCATAGTCTGATATATTCCACCTGAATTGCAGCAAAAGCATTCTTGGAAATCATTTCCCTGTAGGCACAAATGATAGTAGGATGCTTTGGGGTGACCTAGGACAGAAGAACAGCTGTAGTTATGCTTGAAGCAGGGTCTTGTGGTGCTTGGGAAACCCCACCTGGTGCTGGAAATCTCTGATCTCTGGGGCACTGTGGGGCTCTGATAACAGGTCTTTCTCAGGCTATAAATTCAATTTTTTAATTATGTCTGAAAAGAAAGCGTGGAGAATCACAACACTGACTTGGTATTTCAGGGAAGGTGTGAACACAGAAAATTTAATGACCTGATTTTTTGGAAGCCACTGGATGAGTCACATACACTATGAGGCTTAAGCAGCTCAGGTCATTTGCAATTCACAGTGCCTGTAGTTTAAAATTAGCGTGGGTTTTGGAGAGATTTTAATATTCATAATCTGACCCAATATTGAAATGTTCTTTAGAAAGATAGAGATTTAATGGGAAATGCTGTGAAATGATATCAGGAGAATTTGCAGAGTAGCTTTAATAGACTAATTCCAAGTGCATTAGCTGCATTTCTGATCAGAAAATATGAAATGTATCTAGCTTACCTTGAGATTACAGGCTAGTTATTCTATTTCTGTGATTACTAATAGTGATTCAGCATATATTTCAAATACCTGCAAGTCTTGGATAAATTTACTCCTCCATGCTTTTAAAACTGTATAGACAAAAGGCAAATCTACAAGCTTCAGGGAGAAAAGTGAGGGTTTGTGGTTGGGGTTTTTTCAGTTTCAGGTGGATGTTTAAAGAAAGATTGATACTTTTTAACCACATAATACAAAATATTAGTGTTTTCAATGATGTGCTAAATAAATTCTTCTGCCAAACCCTGTTTCCAGTACTTTGTCTGGAGTCTGTCCAGAAAGGGGTCACATTGTGCAGCTGTGGGTTATGACACATGACCCTGGCTCCCAAGAAGGGGATTGAGGTAGTCACACTAACTTTCAACTAGATTCTAAATTAATAACAATCAGAACATAATTAAAAAAAAAAAATTGTAATCCAGACTTGTTTGAAAGAAGTTAGGACAGGAAATCTCTCTAGGTGGGAAAACCCTTCATCAGAAGTCCCTCGTGCTACCCAGGCATCTACCAACACAGTCTTGGGTTGTAAATGGACAGAGAATTTGGGTGAAATGTGTCACTTAAATGCCTGTTTAGCAGAGGTTTGCTCACAGAGCAAATGCTTGGGATTTAAAAGCAGTTGAAAGCTAAGTGGCCCTTATGATTATTTGGTGAAGCAAAGATAACAGGTATTGAGTTATCAGACACAAACAGAGCAGCGACTTCATGATTCACTGAAGTCTTACACTTTCTTAGGGAGCTTTATTCTTGATTAGGCAATCTGTTGGTTGTGCTTTACCTCAGATGGAAACAGGCTTATGATGTGAGCTTCAAGTCAGAATAAATCTTCTTTGGACTGCTACAGAAGCAGAAGATTCATTAGGACTCTGGCATGTTCCTGATATGATGTGTTTGACTCCAACACCTTAGCCTTTATTTAGCAGGTACCTGAGTCTTTGTGGGCAGTTAGGGTCAGAAAATCACTTGACAAAATTTGCTTATTTTACTGTATTATATCCATTTTTCTTCATAAATACATGATCCGTGGTTTTCCACAGCAACTTTCATCTGAAGATCTCTCATTTCTATGCCTTCTGCAGTTGAGAGTAGCTTTTGGGGAAACAATTGTGGCTGCCTCCCTTGTTCAGTAAATAAAATGTACTCAGTACAATCAAATACTTGCCTTTCAAGAAAAAATTGGGTCATGAAAGGTCAAACTAAATGATTACAGCAGTGTTAAACAAACATAGTATGCCTCTTTCAGCCCAGTTTTTATTGTGTGAGATAAGAAGGCTTTGAGAGATGCAAATAAAAAATAAATTGCTGTGCATTTTAAGCCAAAAATTGATCTAAGTTCAGTGAAGTTATACCAAAATATTATCACTTCAGAAGTCAGAACAACAGCCACTTGAAGTGATGCAGTCTTAACTTGCAGAGATGCTTAAGGGACTAGCAACTTCTGCTAAGTGGTTTTAGTTGTATTTTCTTCCTTTTCTTTATGATAAATTTTAACATGGAAATGTAAGGTTTTTGTATTTAGAAGTCTTGTAAAAATCAAAGAAAACATGCTGATTCCTTTTCTTGGAATGAATCCTTACGCCTTTATTTAACAAGGCAGATTTTGTTCAACGGACAAGAAAAACAAAGCCAGGTTTCAGAATGTCACTGGGTTACCTTTGATCCTCCATTCTCCAAAATGTCAAGCACTTCTTTTTCTTCTTTAGGGTCATAAGAGAACTTTTGAGGCAATTTAGAGGCACTCAGGCCACACATTTTTGTGCTGTATGAAAAGTCTGCAGCAGTTATTTACCCACCAGGAACTTGACTGTTCTTCAGGATCGAAGTTCTTTATGATCTAGGACTACAGAGATTAAAGTATCCAAAGACCTGATGGCCTGTAACAAGCACTTTTGTAAAGGCTTGTTCCTCAGGCTTTTTTTAACTTTTTTTTTCCTCTCCCCCCAGGAAAAATCGTGAGCAAATCAGACAATTTTAACTGACTGGAAATTTCCTACTAATTGTGTGGTCCATTTTACATGGAAATAGATTTTCTGCTGATGATAACCATCAATCATCACTGCAAGAAAATGCATTGAAATTTAGAAAGTGAAACTTACCTCTGTGAACTTTTAATTCCCAAGATGATTCTGGAATTATGTCTATTTACACCAGAGGAGTACCTACTGCCCCAATTCTTCTCTCCAAGCAAAAGAAGACTGAGGGTTCTATTTCCCAATTTCTTTCCTTGAGATCCCAAGGATATTAATATGTATGGATATTTAAAGGCAATTAGTTGTTTGCACTAACCACAGGGAATTGCTATCACTGTCCATTTCTGCTTGGTAGGCTGTTATTTTGATCACACAAACAAGCAGAGCTGAAAGAAAGTACAATAAAGGGATAAGAAGTGACAGTGAGGTTTTTATTTTAATTGAAAGCAGACCAGAAGGAATCCAAAGGGTCTATAAACAGCAGATTCTGAATGAATGAAAGGGTAAATGAACAAACAAAAACTAGGAAAAAAATTCCTTTTTGATAGAGAAATATATTTTTTTCAGGGTTGATGTTTTTAACTTTGGACACAGAACATAAGGCTGTGATAGGCAACCTCTCTGACATAAGAGAACATTTGTGGACATATGAGATCATTTCTTCTCTGATTCTCCAGAATATGGATGAAATATTTTGGAACAGTGAACTGCTGCATATAACAACCTCTAGTCCTAGAGTTCTGAGGAAATCTTATATATTAAATACACTAAAAACAGAAAGACACTCTGGAACCTAGTCAATAAAGATGAAACTCACATTTGAGAAATAAATATATAGACAAAGAGGAGACTAGATGGCTTCATCCCATGGTTGGGGGAAATTTTGGTATTTCAGTGATTCTGTTCTTCTCCCAGTCTTTGGCTTTGTGATCATTTACTGTGGTCTTCTCCCAGGATGTTGGGCTATGCTATTCAACAATCCCAGGAAACATTCTTAGGCACGGGAACTCAGCCAGAGAGAGAAATTTTTACAGTGGTCAATACAAAGAATGGAAGAAAACTTTTAACACTCTCCCAAGGAATTCTTGACCAGCACCAGCCCAGGACAACTTGCAAAAGCATTTCAGAAACAGATGCCTCATTTTTGAAGAGGAAGAGTTTTGTCAATATGGCACTCTGTGACTGTCTTACTGTCAGATACATTTCCAACCATGTGTATGCCTTTCATGCACAAAGTGCAAGGCCATTAAATTTAAAGTGAGAAGCTGCATACATTAACAATGATGCAGGCCTGACAAGGATGATCTAACTTTTAATCTGTAATAGAATTAAATTCTTAAATTAATTGAGAATTAAGGATGGCAGCTTTCTTGGAATCTAAATTATTCTATGTTTAATTTAATGGAAGAGACAGACACCTCCATGCTGGACAAATCCCCTCTGTACTTAATTCCAGCTTTCCAGGAAAACAACATCAGGTTATCCTGGTCTTCCTAAAAAAAATTTTTTTATTGCTTTACTAGAGTACAAAAAAATCTCCACTTGTTCGAAAAAGAAGAGACAGGATGAGACTGAGATTTCCACAACCATACTGGTTATTTTTTTATTTGTCCAGAACTTTTTTTATTCAGAAAATATTATTTTTTCTTCCTTTGTTTTCTTTTCTTTCTCTTTTTTGGACCAGACAACATGTCTGGGTAGAAGACAGATGCAGCCAAGCAGGTGATGACTATAAGAAATTCATTCTGCTGAAGCAATTTATTGCAAATATACCCAGAAAAAATTTAGGAATTTGGTACATTGTGTTTGCATTTTGACCGGGCAACATTTGCATTGTTGTTTCCAGTTCCTTTCCATAATTATATTTTTAGCATCTTTTTCCTCAGTAATCTGCCTTATTTGAAGAAATTTATTGCAAATGAAGAAAACAGAAAATACCTTTGTTCTCCTGTGATGTTTGGTAAGGGAAGAAGAAGTCTATCACTCTGGTCTGTCTTATCACAATGAATCCCAAGAGTTACAGAAATGGAAAACAATTCTCATGTTTTATTTTTCCATTAACAATCTCTAAATACACACTCGAGACTTTAGAGCTGAAACTGTAATTGTGTATGTAAAAATACTCAAAAAATTAGAAGCATTGATTGCAGAGGGCAATAAAGCTCTCGGATCAGTATTTTAACATGCAGAGTAGCAATTGTCTTCAAATCATAGCAATTAATTTATAGCGTAGTTAAAAAAATGACAATATCTGCAAATCACAGGGTTGTTTTGGTGGACACTTCAATCTTTCAAGGAAAAGAATGCTTTTGTTTGTATTGTATTGCAATTAAGGGAAATTCCTGCAACTTTTTAGAGAACCTTACAACTCTAGATGACAAAGTACGCTACAAAAAACAACGTTTTTTCATCACAACCATGACTATATAAAATGTAATGTGAAGATAGTTTTATGTATGGAATCATGGCATACTTAAGGTTAGATGTGACTTCTGGAGGTCATATTATTTCATATTTTTTTCCCTCAGCTTTTCTACTGCACTATTTGCTTCTACTTTTTTCTTTTTTTCTGTATCCTCATTTTTCAAATGGTCCTTCATCTCTCTCCTTCTTCCACCAATATTTGTTTTCTCTTCTCTGCCTTGATTTCCTGTCTAATTCTTCTACATCGTTTTCCTTCCTCAAAGTTTTTTTTTAATATATTTTCTGCTGTCTTTCACTCCTTTATTCTATCCTGCTTCTCTGACAGTTTTGCCCCCTAATTGTTTCCTCTTCAAATAATTTAAAGGGTCTGTAAGGCAACAAAGATTTTAATAAATGTGACTCTCATAGGGGTTGGTAAAGGATAAATATTTTAACCTAAATCTGCATGTCCACTTCACAGTCCCTCTTCCTTTTCATTTGCTGTGATCACAGCCACTGTATTCCTTTTTCTTTTTCAAAGGAGATGTGAAGGAAGTTCAGGATTGATTAGATTGTATAGCTAAAATCCCTATAACAGTCAAGAGCTATTTGAATGATGCCTCCAAAGTGTCTACTGGTAGATTCATTAAGGGCTTCTATATACACAAATAGTGTCTATTATGGGATATTTGCCCAGACATTTTCTGGATGCCCCAGCCTTGAACAGAGCTTGGAGCAGCCTGGTCTAGTGGCAGTGGACATGGAACAAGATATATAAGGTCCCTTCCAATCCACAAACTTCTGTTATCCTATAATTCCATGACATTTCAACTCTCAAAATAACTTCCAATCTTCTTATAGTGACTGGTCCCCTAGATCTTAAAATTATATTGAAATAAAAAGTAAAATAAACAATTGATAGCCCCAGTTTGATGCATCCACTATGGCAATTTATTTTTGAATCTGTTGGTACTTTCATTTTCCATAATGTACAGCATCAAGCACTTCCTCAGTCCTCACTTGAAAAACTAGTTCTTTTGCTTTTAACCTTTGCCTGAATTTTTTCTTCTTCTTGTATTCTGAGAAATAATGAATGATCACTTTCTACTCAGTTTTTCTGCATTAATTAAGTAATGGAACTCCATGCCACAGGATCTTGTCAAATCTGAATGTCTCTGTGGTTTCAAGGGGAGACTGGACAAGGTCATTGAGGATAATTACATCTGTATAACCCATCTCCAGATCAAAAAACCCTGAGGTGAAATTATTGCAGGCTCAGGAAATAGCAAGAAAAATATCACACACACTAACCCTGATCTTATACTTATTACTGGACATCCATTTTTGGCCTAAGACAGGACATTGTATTAGATGAGCCTTTTGTATGATACACTCTAGCTGATCTTATGTTCTTATCCATGGTTTCATCTCTTCTTTGTCATTCTGAAAACACACCACTGAAGTTTTTAGCTAAGTTTTCAACAGGGCATCATTTTGACATCCCCCTCCTACATTCAAAGACATCTTCCCAAGGGGAGCCCTGCAAAAGCTTGCAAGAAGGGGGGAGTGAACTAATTATCAAATGGTAATCTATGGGATCACCTGCCCTGATTGAGATATACAGTCCTTTGTTAAGTGGGATGGCCACGGGTCAAGGGAACAGGTGGTTGAGCACAATTTCATAAATGCCTGTTTAATATCTGGCTCTGAAATTTCCCTGAAGTTGTCGGGGAGGAGGGACAGGATCATTATCAAAGACTGTTTGGAGAGGCAGAATCTATACTGGTGGGGAAACTGCTAATTACCATGTAATCTTTCCAATTTGGGCAGCAATAAAATTTAAATAAGATTGGCAAGTAGCAGGATGGCTTTCAGAGGCCGCCCCCACCACTGTTCCTGTCCCCATAGCCTAACGCCAGATGCAAAGCTTCAGTCTGCATGTTCTTCTACTGCTTCATAAATTATGACTGCTTAGTTGTGCATAATTACAAGGCACTGGATTGAATAGGATTAAGACTGAAATTGTCAGTTTTCTAAACACATTAGCAAATCTTGGTATTTGGATTGAAATGTGCAGCTTTTTTTTTTTTTTCAATTTGCCGACAGTCCTGTCCATTCCCACAGTGTTTTGCGTTGTGCTTTATAAAAAATGTAAGATTTAGGAAAAGCCTCTAAGCTGGCCACTGAAAGCTCTTGGCAACATGAATCATAAATGTGGCAGCATGCAAAAAGGGCAGCATGGAGTTACAATTAGCCACTCCTTCAGCATCAAGCTATTTCAAATGGTTTTCTGTGCCCCATAACCATTCCAGCACAGCTAAGTTGTTAAGTGAGAGCATGTGCAAATGAATGCAGCTATAAGCCTAAACTATACAAAATATACTATGGCCCATGGTTATGTATTTTTCAATCAATTAATTTTATTTTTAAATACAATTAACCCAACTTTCTTAGCAATGGCAATGTCATGTTAGATTCTGTGATGTGGCATGAACAGACTGTATTGTGAGATGGGCAGAAGACTACTGAAGCCATATCAACAATGTTCAAAATAAAAACAAAAGAAAATATGGGTGTTCTTTTTTTCCCAGCAATAGTGGAAATCCAACCACAAATTTATTTTCAAATTTCTTTGAAATCTTTATTATTTATTAAAGACCTTATTTCTAATTTAATTTAGAAAAAAACATATTGCATCTATTTATGATCTCATCCTTGGCAAGATGTTTACTTCTACTTCCAATTAGATGGCAGGAGATGTATATTTAAGTATCAAAATTCAAACAGGAGAGAAAACTTCCTTCCTTCCTTCCTTCCTTCCTTCCTTCCTTCCTTCCTTCCTTCCTTCCTTCCTTCCTTCCTTCCTTCCTTCCTTCCTTCCTTCCTTCCTTCCTTCCTTCCTTCCTTCCTTCCTTCCTTCCTTCCTTCCTTCCTTCCTTCCTTCCTTCCTTCCTTCCTTCCTTCCTTCCTTCCTTCCTTCCTTCCTTCCGACACTTCCTTCCTTCCGACACTTCCTTCCTTCCGACACTTCCTTCCGACACTTCCTTCCGACACTTCCTTCCGACACTTCCTTCCGACACTTCCTTCTGACACTTCCTTCCTTCCTTCCGACACTTCCTTCCTTCCGACACTTCCTTCCTTCCGACATTTCCTTCCACCACTTCCGCCACTTACTTCCTTCTGCCACTTCCTTCCTCCCTTCTCGAGAGAAGGCAGAAAGCCTTCACCACACTCTTAAGCCTTCCTCATGTTTTTAATGTTAGTAGTTTGGTTTAAGCTTGATTTTTCTAGACTAATCTTGCACCGGTGAGTTGCAGTGATGCATTTATTCAGGTTTGGCTTCACAAAGTCATAGAATATGCTGGGCTGGAAGGAACTCACAAGGATCATTGTATTCAACTCTTGCATGATCATAGCAAAAATTCAAAAGATGGATCAACATTCTTATTTGTACAGCCTTGAAAAACTCATGTTTTCTTATAAAGATCCCAAAACATTCAGGCTCTCAAATAAAATGTTCCTGATGAGTTTCACCTTTTGTTTTCACCAAGAAGCTTCAGTGCTGTCTCTAATTTGATTCACGGCATGATTTTGTAGAAAACTTCTCAATCTATTGTAACAGCAGAAAAAGGGCTGATGCAGTTGGTATTCCATTAGGAGAGACATCCTGCTATGAGTCAGCAAGTGAAAGAGCAGGGCATTCATTAATGGAGTTGTCATGTTAAAGGATGATTATCTGCCAAATTTGTGGCAAGGCCAGGGAGGTCTTTTACAAAGAAGTCACAGGACAGGTAGCCATTTATTTTCTCTGTGGTTTTTACTTGCTACGTGATTGGGTTCATCATTTGCAGTTTTGTCTTCAGAAAATATTAGTACTAATTCTGCTCTCCTGCATTGTAAGAATGGAATGAAAATAAAATGAAAGGAAAATAATAGTAACAACTATTTAAGGAGAAAGAAACTTTTGCAATATCATGGACTTCATTACAATAACATGAGTTTTATTATTTCAGCCTTGAGTTAAACATCTGATAGCTATGAAACCTTCATGGGAAATAAGGAGGACAAAATCAGTAGTGCTCTATAGAAGAGTCCAGCTTTGTTACAAATGGGAATTTTTTTTGCAAATATATAAAACGGGATTTTAAAAGATGACTTTTTTTCAGGTACCTTTGTTTCTAGTGTCTGTGGAGAACATATAACTCATAAGAACCTTCCTTTACATAATCTGAAAGGTGATATCTACGTTAGATGGACTGTGATACTACAAAGTTTCATAAGTGTTGAATATATCATTACTCCCTTTCTGTTATGCCAGTATGGTACAAATAAATTTACATATCATGGATTTGTTATCACTAAAAAAAGAAAAAAGTGGCACTTGGTGTTATTATTACCATAATCTCAACGTTTTCTGAGGTTTATATCTATTCAAAATAAACAACAAAAGGCCAAGAGGAAGGAAAAGTAAGGTAACATAGAATTTCTTTAAACATCTCTTATTAAAAATAATACAATGAAAACAAACGGACATTTTGATTAAATGGATGTCATTAATGCAGCATGTTATGATCTGAACTCATAGTTTAATTATCTAATTAAGAGCAAATGAAAATCATTAAGGTCTGAGGAATGAAATAATTCATTTTAGGGGAGAAACAGAAAAAAAAAGCAGTCCCCTTAATTACAAACTGTCATCGGCATGTAGCACCTAGGAGTAAATCTTGCTGCAAGATGTCAAACCCAGCTATATTGTACAGCAGGTGGTGGATGAATCATACCAGCTTCATGAAGAATTGCTAAAGAAGGGAGTGTCATTAACGAGTAGACCTCCAGACTGGGAGTAAGGTCTCGTGAGTCCTATAAACATTTCTCTTTCTGACATTTGGCAAATCACTCAGCATCAGTTTGCTTAGCTGCAAAATAATCATATGCTGTTTGAGACCTTGAAGACCTTATGCAGATTTGCTGGCCTGCTGCTGAAAGAAGTTGCCAAATGAGGGCAAGAAACTTCCCTAAATTCACCTCAAAGGTTATGGAAGCAAAGGATGGGACCTGTGCACTGTCACCCACTCAGGTACCAGAATAATGCAGTCAGGGATCAAATCACATGGAGGAGAAACACACCAAGGAGCTGCAAAGACAGCATTCAGTCCAAATATGGCTTTGTTTGAGGCTTACTGATTCTTTAAAATCTTTCAAGTGTGCCTAGAGAGTACACTGAGAGAGGGCAGTTCCCTTATTAACTATGGAGCCATAAACACATTTTTTTCTTTCTGTGGAAATAGTTGTGCTGGAGAAAGGTGAAGTGGCCATATGTTAAGGTATGATTGGACTAACTTATCCCCTGAGAACTGCTGCTGGCTTTTTCTGATTATGTTTGCAAAGAAGCAGGCAGGCATTGACACAGATTTTCCCCATAAGTTCATTGATTAGGAAAGATGCCCAAACTTCATGGAGGCCCTAATGAGAAGGGCTGGGACATTAAATCAATGTGATTCTTTTCACTTTTAAGGGTCCTGAAAAACAAATATGTTTCTTTTATTGATAGTTTATTTTGAGGGTGCAAATAAAAACAAGCCAATTATAAAGTTCAGTAATGTGGAGAGAACATTACTGTTCCTAAAGGCTTTACAGCACAAGAGATAAACCCAGATTTCAAACAGTGAGAGATCTAGTTTCCAGTTATGAATGTGACCTACATTTCTTTATCTTAGGATATCTGAATCACCTACTATTTCCCATTATTCTGCACAAAAAGTTGGGATTTTGATGGTGAAGTGAAAGACCTGATGAAGAAACCTGCAAGGAAATTTGACCGTATCTGTAAAGCCTAAAGCCTGCCTCAAAAAGGGGTTTTGTGGTCATTCTCTGCTTTCTAGTTGCTCCTCAAACAGCAGCTTAAGTATTGCAAGTAAACATATAATGCCAATGACTGTAGAGGAATTCAGGGTAAACACAATATGTTCTGCAGGGGTGTCAAATAATGGGTATGAGAAAAGAAATATCTAAAACTTGATTCTGAAGATGACAAGTCTAATGAATGAAGATAAGAAACTGTAGAATAACTTTTTTAACAGCTCAATGGGAGACCACTGAAGTGAAAACAGCTGCTGGGACTATTACACAGAAAACAGCTTGAAATAGCTACAGACACTTATATTTGTTACTAGGAGAGGATTTTATATGTATGGAAAAGTCCATCTAGAGTACAGTTGTGGACAGATGTAGCCAAGGCAAAGCTGGATCTGCAGAGGGAATTGCAGAGTCTGGTTGATTTCAGAAACTGAGATTTAAATAGCTAAAGTTTGTCTGAATTGTCCATTATCTGGACTGAATAATGAGCCATGGCTTTGGGGGCAGGGAATTTGCTGCCTGAGTATCTGAAACCAGGTGTTGCTGTTTTTTTCTGTGGCCAGTACCATCTGCTCTGTGCCCAACAGAACACTTCAGCCCAAATCATTTATTTTATGGCTGTGGATGAAAAGGTGAGTGATGCCCTATGGAAGGCAATTGTAATATGGCACAAGGAAAGTACAGAGCATGACTGTGGATGAATAATCAGACAGATCTGAAGTGAGGAGACCTATTACAAAAACACCAGGTTATATTGCCTGCTTTCTTTCTCTCTGTGAAACCTCTGCAGTTGACTGGACCCTGCACTCTCAAAATTCTATTGAGTTCTGCTAGTTGACTAGAGAGCTGGCAAACAGGGACCAGGGAACCTTGTGCCAGGTGTTTTCAGATGTTTGTGGGCTGCTGCTGCTTCATCTTCAGGATGGACCACCTGCCTGTGACAGTGGTTTGGAGCACAGTTGCATGAGTAAGGTAGAATGTACAGCACAGGGAGAGAGTGTTTATTTATTCTTTCATCCACTCAGTCCACAGTCTCACCCCTAATATTCTCCATCACTGGCAACGTGAAACAAGAAGTAATTTCTACACACTGAACACCTTTGCTTTTATCCCATTCATATCCATAATCAATTTCCCTGGATTTCTTGTAAATTCCTTTTTTTTTCTTTTCATTACGCCACAGAAGCACTGACTCCAGCTTTATGCACTGCAGTTTACAACTGTACCCAGCAGGAATGTTGCACAGCTGGCCCAGCATATAACATGCTAACTTTCCACTGCTGACAACCTCATTTTCTTATCCTCAATCAGGTTACATACTCTACCTTCTCTTCCAACAAAAACAGCTAAAAAAATCGAGCAAAGGAAGTCACTGTAAGCAACTAAAAAAACAGAAATATACCCAAACATTGCCATTTTTGTAATTTAATTTTTTTCCATAGTAAGAAATGATTTATTAAAAGAAACTTCTCATATCAGAGGTAAATGTACCGCATTTAATTTGCAGGTGGTGTGCCAGTGACCGGTCAGATGAAGAAACAAAGGAAACTGAAGACGTGAAGGTAAAAGTACTGAATTTCCAAGGGTTTGAGTTTTTTCCTAGACACAGATTACCATGTTTTCAGGTTTCCAGATTTGCAAAAGGGACTTTAAAGGTGTGTGTCTTCAGGGATCACAGCAGCACAAATTTAAACTGACTTACATAAGACCATAGTTGTCATTATTTCTATTTGCTCTGTTTTCAGTGAAGAGTTTGCAAGTCCAGAAAACCTTCCAGGATCCAGCCTTCTTCATGCATAGAAAGAATTTTAGGTTGAAAAAGGTTTTGGGGTTATTTTCTTCCAGGTTTGAGGAGTCTCAAAGTCCTGATTCCATAGCAAGAGCAGCATGAATTTCAAGAAATATGACTTTGTG
Organism: Ammospiza caudacuta; assembly: GCF_027887145.1. Lineage (NCBI taxonomy): Eukaryota > Metazoa > Chordata > Aves > Passeriformes > Passerellidae > Ammospiza > Ammospiza caudacuta. The sequence continues at coordinate 82,637,875 of NC_080632.1, read as the reverse complement.
ATTACTGTTCACATAATGTATTTAGGAATAAGCTATTGTGGCTCCAAGAATGTCTTTAAGACACAGAAATAGGAAGCTTTAGCTACTGAGAATTTCAGATGAAAATCTAGAAAAAAATTAGCACCTTTCCTTCAGGGGAGAAGCCATGACCTTTAGGCCTTGAGTTCTTTGGGAGCCACCCACTCATCACAAATCAGCTAAAGTCCACAGTACTAAAATCCACAGTATCTAGCTATTCTTTAACATTCATTATCAGTGTATTTCTTCATTTCCCAGAAGATTTAGTACCAAAGACATATTTAATAATGTTAGTACTTTCTGCTTTGGAGCACTACTGGATACAAAGCAGATAAATATTTTTCCTTTAAATTAAGAAACAAAAACCTGTAATGCTAATTGTATTTCAGTTTAAAAGTCTCTTTGAAGACTCTCAGTCACAATTTATAGATGTAGATTTTTTTTCTTATTCCAGGCAAGTCCTGGGAATCTTTAAAGGAACTTCCATTTCTTATTTAATTTTCTTTCTGATATATTTACATTTTTGCTACTGTTGTTGAACTTATTCTGATTTTAGTGTGCCTAAAATGTAGAGGAACTTGTCCTTGACTAGATTTTAAATGTAGATAAAAAAACTTTAACAAAATTTTAGTTTTGGGTGTTGAAAAAATTTGCAAGTTTCCTAGGTGCGAAGCCAAATGAGGAGACCATTTGCAGATGAAGAAACATGGTTGTATACTATATTAACTGAATACTTTTTATGTTCCTGGGGAAAGAGCAAGAAACAGTCAGCTGATTCTGTAACTGGAAAATTTACTTTGTACAACAGAGATATCAATGAAAATTTGCTGTGTTTTTTTTTTATTTTATTTTTTGAAAAGATAAAAGAGAAAGAAAATGATGTCTTATTGATATTGAGGAATGTCCATCCCTAAAGATTTTTAAAAACACGTTCGATAAACATCACTTAAAAGTTCTCCGCCTATGTGATTTTAGACTGGGCCTGAAAGTGCTATAGGCAAACCCTGGATTTTGGTTCCAGTGCTGAATCTCCATGGATCTATGTAAATGAGACATGAAGAGGACGCCTCGATTATTCTGAATTTACTTGGATTATCTATGGTTCTCCTTACTGCCAGATTACTGAACACCTTGTACGACATATTATGCTATGGGATCCAGAGCATTTAGAAAATTATGTTTATTCTTTTGAGCTGTTGAAAGTGAAAGGAAGGAAGAAAGTATAAACTCAGCAAACTTTCAATAGAGCCTGCTTACACAAAAAGCAGAAATCATCATGCAGATTGATTAAGAAAAATAGAAAACACATCATCTTTGGGAAAACACTACGCCTTGAATTGTTGAATCACTCTACATTTTAATGTGCAAATTTGTTCCACGGGTTTTTGTTGAAAGGATCAGACCATTTGGCATTTTTTCTGACAAAAATGCATTAGGAAGATGCAGTATAATTTATTAAAATGTATAAAGGGAACAAAGAATAGGATTAATTTTCTTCTTTTTTTTTTTTTTAATTCCAGGGGCACCACTAGGGCATTTAATATGGGTTAAACTAGATTCAAAGAGCTTTTCATTAGACATTTAACATAAATGACTAAGAGCTTAATCAGCACATACCATTTAAATGCATTGAATGGAGGAATTGGACTGTACATAGCATTATAATTTATAGAGTTTTGTTTTTGATTACATAAGGGAAATACATTTTTTATTCCTTAAAAGCATTCTTTTGTGATGTCAAAAAAAAAAAAAAAGTATAGTATTATTGTTCAGAAAATGGTGTTTCAATTTGGTAGTGAAGCCTAAAGTCACCCAAGTGGAAAAGATAACTAGTAAATTCCTCAAAGTCCTGTAGTTTGTGGGTTTTTCTCTTCAACACATCCTTTTCTTCTGGGCCTGATAATGAACATTGCCTCTGCTTTCCACACCATGTTGCTCGTACATTCTTTTTAATGGCTTTAAAAAAATTGACTTGTGAATACTTCTGGAATGCAGTTTAAACAGAATTAGTGAGAGCATCACTATGCTGGGCTTGCAGCATGGAAGCAGAGCGATCCTGAAAACGTGCTTTGCTTCCTTTTTTTCAATCATTTAGTGATAGTATAAAAGTAATTCAGTCCCCACTTAAACAATACCTGGGGAAACTCTGTGTGTATCATCTGTTCCATCAGAGATGATTATAGGAAATTAAAGTGCTGCAGAGGCAAAAGTGGCTCCCATTTTCAGGAACTTTATCAAAATGTTAAGGAAGGATAATATTCTAAAACGCTTACTTCTTAGCTTCTGTTTGCCTTCAGCAATACTGTCTATTACAATCGCTCTTCAAATTGCACTTGCTTTCCTTTCTAACAAAAGGCATTGTTTTTTTCCCTCTCTTCTCTTATATCTTTGCAGGAGACAATAAAGTATCTCTTCTTATCTAGAAACACTGAGAGTTCTTATCAGCAGAAAGGTAAGAAAAAGGAAATATCTCAGAAATGGAGATTTTTTTTTTTGTACTGTGTTTTATTTTTTTTTTTTTTTTTTTTAGTAGGTCAGCAAAAAGAAAAAAGAAGTTCCATTCTCTGAGATGCTATCCCTTATTGTTAGAAGGAGAGCTGGAAATCAAGATAAAGCTCTTATTCTCTGAGAACACAGTCACCCTAAAATGCATACCTTCATCTCACTCTTGCTGTTTCTTCTTTCCCTCTCTTTTTTTCTGTCTTTCTTTTTCTCCCTGTCTTTTCTTCTTCATCATCTTATTTTTTTTAACCTAATAATTTAATTTTAATGTAAATTTTTTTATAGTGGATTTGGTCCCTCCTCACTGATCCCACCCACAGTACTGGAAAAACAGGAGTAAAAACACACTTTGAGAAATGAAACACCTATTTATGCATAAACATGCACTAATAAATATGCATATATATAAAGCTAAGGATCTGTATTGCTATATCTATGGTTCAAATGCATACACTTAACTATGCGTAAATATGTTTCTGTACATATATATATTTATGTGCATTATTTTTTATGCATGTAAGGATATAAAGAAGCTCTTAGAAGCTGGAATTCAGCTCTTATTATGGAGGCTAGTTGTATTAATGCTCTCAGTGTCATCCATTTGCCTCCATTTGTGGCAGTAATGAATTGAGTGACACAGCTGACATTTGCTTGGGGTGGCTCCTTTTTCTTTCATCCTCTCTCTCAGAGTTGTAGCTGTCCAGACATTATTTTGGTGGTGTTTTGCTTTGATCTGATGAAATATTTACCCAAACTGAGATGGGATGGGGGAGAGGGGGGGTGAAGGAAAATCAGTCTGTTTGACTTGGGCACCAAACATGGCAATATCAGTACAGGTCCTTACATCCTACCAGAGTTTGTTCCATTCCTTCAAATTTCTCACTAGGGAATTTCTCACTTTGTCTTTTGCACAGGCTCCACAGTGAGCTGTGCCCTGCTTACTCCTATCCAGGCATGGCACAATGTGTGCATTTTCTCCATCCCCAGTAAACCTTCCTGATCCTTCTTTGCATCAGGTTTGGGAATATCAAGACCAGTGAGTCAGGTCAGCATGGCCAAGTGGTAGTTGTGTATCAGACCAAGATTTTGCTCCCCTACTAAACAATGTCTAAAAGTTCATTCAGTATTTGAACTAATTAAGCACTGGAAACAAATACTTTTAGATGAAGTTCTTTGAGTCTATTTTGCACATTCATCCTGAGCAATTGCTCTTTAGAGTTGCAGCTTTTCATCTGTTTCTAAGGGATTTTTTTTCTAACCCTCGGTGTTAGCTAGGGCAAAGGGATCAAGGCCAGGCTGGATGTGGGTCTGAGCAACCTGGTCTAGTGCCAGGCGTCCCTGTCCATGGCAGAGGGCTGGAAACAGATGATCTTTAAGGTCCCCTTGAACACAAACCATTCTGTGATTCTATGAATACCACCTGTTGTCTTTCTTTATAGTCATCACACAGTGACCGAATTATCTTCCCTTATCAGGATGATGTTCAAATCTGTTCACAGAATCCCAGCTAGGGATCCACTTGACTAGGGGAAAAAAAAATGAAGGTGGTGGGGAGAAGGGGAGAAATGTGGAAAAACTACACAGCTTCAAATATAAGAATAGAAATGCTCTCTTCCAGCATAAGGATACTCCCATCCTTTCCTACAGTCAATAGGTAGAGGCTGACTACAAAAATCAGGTTCTGGGAATGTGATGGTCTTCAGAATTGTCCAGTTTCTCTAGTGGCAATATATGAGAGCTTTAGCGAGTTTTCTGGGTTATCTGAACCACATCTAAAGCAAAGGCATTTCACTTGAAAGGGATGCCAGAAGTCATATCATTATTTTGGTTGTCAATATTTAGAAAATAATTTTAAATATATATTTAAAAGCCAGCCGTGTATTTGGTAAATGCGATTATGTTGGCCTCTTGGAGACATCCATCTGGAGCAGGTGGATATTCCTGAAATAGGCAGGACCCTGTAAGAGGGATTCAATCTGGACTAGAGAAGAAGAGTGAGAAGGGAGGAGCAGCAGTGAGAAGCTGTAGTTCTTGGGTCATAACTATCCCCACCAAGCTGCACAGCCCAAGGGAGTGAGATAATGAAGATCAGAGCGAAGGAGTAAAGCTGAGCCCGGACAAAGTGGCGGTGGGAAGAGAAGCATGTTTGTTTTTGTTTGTTGGTTTTTATTAGTTTCTTCCTATTTAAGTCCATTTGAAATGACATTAATTTGATTTTCACCAAGTGGTCTGTTTTGCCTGTAATGGTAATTGGTAAATGATCTTCCTGTCTTTTTCTTGACCCATTTTGCTGCCCTGTCTCACTGAGTGAAGGAAGAGCTGGATGAGCATTTGGCAGCTGACCAAGACCAGCTCTCTACACCCACAGATCTGTCCATCACTTATTGAAATGTTTCAAACTGCTGAAGATTTGATGACCAGCTTCATGAACTTAGCATTGAAACCCTCTTGTGTACCTCGATGAATTTGCTTAAGGATTCTGAGCTGGTGCTCCCCTTCAGGGACATTTGAAATTGTGAGATACTTCTGAAAATTACGCCAGTCTCACACATTGTCTTGAGGTTTTGAGCAAAAAAAAACTATTACATAAAAATGTGAGGCAAAATTTGACCTTCTTGTATTAAAGGATGTTATGCTGTTGAAACAATAGCCAATAAAAAAAAAAAAATTGTTTTGTACCTAAACCTAAGAACTTGTGATTTCAGCTCACCAAGAAACAGAAAACTGTCAAAACCATCCAGCCTGTGGTGGATTATAATGCTATTCATAATTTTTGCTGTAGTTATGGAGGATGAGTGGTTTTTTTTTCCTTTGCTTTGTTTTTTTATGGGTACATACCTTGTGTGTGCATGTGCATTTTTGTCTTTGCTTTGCTCATAGTTGATTTTTACACTTGTCTTGATAAATTATCAGGGGAACTCTTTAGAAATATCCTCTTTGTTTCTCCTAAGCACAACATTAGCAAGGGGTTTTGTCATTAACTTCACTTTTATGCATTAAAAGAGGGAGGGGGAAGACACTACATTTTGGGATTTCGAAATGATTTTTCCCTTTTCTGCATATTTTTTTTTCTTGCTCATCACTTGGATTTTTTTTTTTTTTTGGTCTCATGTTGCTATTTTGTCAGTGATGACAATATGGAAATCCATACATATTGGTATTCCAATAGAGATTTGCCTAGCCAAACAGAAGCAAAAAATTACGTGAATACAAATGTATTAACTGCAAAGATAAATCACAACCTGCAGGCAACTTGAATAAGCTGAGGAAGGAGAGGAAAAGATGTGGGGTGGGGAGTGCAGCTTGAAACCAGCTGGAGTTGGAGGGTGGAACATCACACAAAGAAATCAGGAAACGTTTATAAGCATAACTTTTTAGTATCACACAAACAGAAAATGTGATTGAAAAGCGAGCAGGCCCACAACCACACAGCATTGGAAAAGTTTTATCATCTTTGGAAATCATCTGTGCTCATTGTCAGGCTTTTTACAGCTCCACCTTGGTTTGGAGGTCTTTTTCATTCTTCTTCTCCTTCTTCTTCTTTTCTTTTTATAAAGGGGAAAAAAAAAAGTTTAAAAAATATGAACTTAGGAAAAGCCAATTTCATGTGCTGTTAATTTAATTCCCAACATAAAACCTTACTTCTTCTGATGGAAAATGAAATTACCCTTTCTACATCCGTTTTATCTGTCAATTAAATTCTTTTTTTTTTCCCCTTTCCTCCCTTCAAAGAAAAAGGAACATGCACATTATTGGTTATATTTTCTGTGCTTGCAACAAAATGAAAATGGGAAGAGGTGGCATTAACTACAGTAAGTACACAAAACCTGCTTGATTATCATGTAAAGATGCTGGAATGACAACCCCAGAGACTTTGAATCTCCTTTGTGAGGTTGTAGATGTCTAGGCTAATTTTCATTTTCCATTTGTCCTGGTATTGCATGGCAAAGCAGTTTTAATAATGGGACTCTTCACAGCGTTAACTATTAACCTTTCTATTTCGTGGTATCTTAAAGAAATGGCTTTTGGAGGCAGCTTTCTCTGCCTGAATCTCTATGTGAATAAAGATAGGAAAATGAAATGCATCTTCTGGGCAGAAAGAGGGGATATTCACTGTGATCCATTCTGTATGACTAATTTCAGGATGCTATTTGTCCCTCCCATATGTTGTCATTATTTGACAGTTATGAAAAAATCACCTACTTTGGTCTGGCTTGGTTATTACTTGTATTACCTTAAAACTGACTGGAAAATAGTATTTTAAAAAAATCAGTGTTTCAAAATTGAAAAGAAAAAAAAAGAGGCAGTATTTTTTTTCTTTGTGTTTTAAATGAAAGGGGGAAAAAAAACCCAACAAAACATCTTTCATGACGAAAACAAACCAAAAATCATCCTTTCAGTTTTTTAAGAGCATCCCTAAAAGGAGAGAAAAGCAGATGTAATTTTTTAGGTAAATCCTAGAAAATTGTATAGCTCAACGATAATAGTTTGTCTTGCATATGAAGTTCTGAAATGTTTCAATCCTTACCTGAAGCAAAGATACGATTGATAAATTGAAAATAAGAGAGTTTTACCTTGCAGGTTTTTTGGGGGTATGCAGGGGCCGGGCGCGTACCAGTGTTTGGGTGCTGAGGGGCACCTTCTGGTGAATGTTTTCTTTTGGCATTGCCACAAGAGTCCTGCTACAAGTGGGGGTGGCAGGAGCAGCCACCCCTCAGCTGTGCCAGCTGGGGCTTCAGTGGCCCTGAATTCCATCAGTGGATTTAACTCTGGTCTGAAGTGTCACAGACATTTTTTCATAAAATCCTTTCTTTTAGGATTTGTCCTTTCTGGGAAGCTGGGGCCCCAGAAGAAGAATGTAAACAATCGTTATCTGCTGTTGTGGAATGTAACAGGTGCATCTGTGACTGGTCTTCTGTGAGTGTTTGGATTTACTGACCACTCACAGGAGAAATTGTCCTGCTTTCTGCCTGGACACAGAACCTTGTTTTTAGATTCCTATTCTATTCTTGGCTTAGCAAGCTTCTGCAACTTCTCTCTTTATTCCTTTCAGCATAGTAATAATGTAACTTATATCATAAATTAATAAATCCAGCCTTCTGATCATGAACCAAGATTCTCGTCCATCTCTCTCACCTTGAGGAACCCTCACAAGTCCCTGCAATACTGAAGTAGTGAGGGTCAGATTTCTGAGCTCAGATTTATCTTTTTCCACTGCGTTTTTTAGAGGAGAATAGCTTGGAGGCTCTGAGTCAGAGGCTTGAGCAAACGTGTGTCTTAGAACCTCTGCAACCAGATTTGCCAGAGGACATCTGCTATCTTTTCTCTTAGAACAATTTTCAAGGAGGATATATTCCTCCACTTTGTCTTCAGTGACCTTGAGAAGAAGGACAAGTGAAAGTTAAACACATTCTGCTTGCACCTGTAAGAGTTTGGGAAAGCTTAATGTGGAGTTCTTTGAATCTCTCAGGCATTCAGTGAGGGGCATTTCCTGGGTGAACTTCCTCCTATGGAAAGTTGGTTTTTTTTTTTGCATAGCTGAATGTATCTGAGTCTAAATAAATAAAACAGATTTTTTAAATTTTTTTTTTCTCTTTTTTTTTTCTTTTCTTTTTGTCCAGCAATATATACATAGTAAACCAGAACTATTTCAGGTTTGTCACAACAGAGGCATCTGAGGTATGAATCTCCTCACACTGACATATGCAAAAACCAAACACAATTTGGTTAAAGTCAAAACTAGTATTATACCAGAGGAGAGTGATTGAGTGAAAAATCAGGCCTACAGCCTAAAAAGTGCATGTATATATGTATATATGTATATAGCTTCACTTATTTTTTTTTTTTTAGCTTGACTACATATGCCTGGAAGGCATTCAAATCATGCACTTGCTGTTATTTGTTACTCCTGAAATGATTAAAGTAAATCACATTGTTTGATATGAAAAATATGTTGAACACACACTTCTATTTTTCTCAGTGCTCTGCCCTCCATGCTGCATTTTGTAGCGTAATCAAAATGCAAAATACATTTTGAAAAATTAAGTGAGAGACACATGTGTGAATCATGAGGTTTATTTGCATGTTTGGCCCTTCAATTCATTAGGGATTTTGATTTTTCCAGGAGGGAAACTGTCATATTTACATATTCTTAGACAGGCATGCAAATATTAGTCAGAAACTATAGCTTATTCAATGCATTACAAGCTCCTGGGCTGCAAAACAGTAATTTCAGTTCTTGAGTAATATATGTTTTTGGAAATCTGGCATAATAGCGCTGTATCATAGTATTGCCCACTAGGACCACTTATGGTTTTGTCAGGTTTTCCATTATCAAGCCTTATATTCTGGGCCATGCTCATTGTACACCAGCCATATAAATTTGTTATCTGACATGCATGGTCTCAGTCCCAGAGCAAATTTCTTTTGCAAATTTCACAAAGAAAAATCATGGCAGCTTATTCACAAGTTCCAGTTGAACCAGAGGGGACACAGCACCAAGAGCAAGAAAACCAACTAGCTCAACTCCTTTATGGCCACTTCTGTGTTTCTGTGATCTGATGTGCTGCAGAGGTTTGCTGCTGCAGACAGAAATATGCATGCCAAAGAACACACACAGTGTAAATACACTGTTGGTAGCACCTGTCAAGTGGAAAAGAAGCATCTGTCACCTATCTGGGAAGTGTGATATGGTGTTTTATATGGCTTTGCTCGGCATAAATTCATGAAGTGATGTAACAGAATGGAGACTACTTCAACGTATACTTAAGCAAATTGTTCACATCAGCTGACTTCCCTTCTCCCTGTCTCCCATTTCAGGTGGAGATTATTATTACTGCTAAAAATTCCCGTGGGTGAATTCAGGCCTGGTAAGAGACAAGGTTACCAATAAGGTCAAGGAACCACTGCAGCAAAAACAGCTCACCAGGGTGATATATGTGTGACCGTGCTCACAGGGGTCTGAGGATTGGGGAAGAGACGAGGATCTGACTCCATGTTTCAGAAGGCTTGATTTATTATTTTATGCTATATATTATACTAAAACTATACTAAAAGAATAGAAAAAAATTTCATCAGAAAGCTAGGTAAGAATAGCAAAAAAAAAGAATGATAACAAAGGTTTGTGGCTCAGATACAGAGTCTGAGCCAGCTGGCTGTGATTGGCCATTAATTAGAAACAACCACATGAGACCAATCACAGATTTACCTGTTGCATTCCACAGCAGCAGTTAACCATTGTTTCCATTTTGTTCCTGAGGCCTCTCAGCTTCTCAGGAGGAAAAATCCTAAAAAAAGGTTTTTTCATAAAAGATGTCTGTGCATATATATTTGCCAAAGGTTTCTTTGTCCAGTGTCAGAGAAACAGTGTGATTATTGTCACAAGAGGTGCTACCTTCAGCTTCTAACCTTAATGCCCCAGGACACATCCACATTTACATTTATTTACCCTGGTCCATAAGCTGGGTGAAGCTTAAACACATGCTCCTGGCTATTTCAGCAAGTGAAGAAAGTTAAAATGTTTATAAGGAAAAACCAAACTCAGAGATGAGGAACATAGATATCCTTATAGAAATTAATCAGGAGAACACATTGATTGAAACATAGGGACTGAATTAACCAATAAACTCTTTCAATTAATATTAACAGGTAGGAAAAAAACTGACTCAAGTGCAAATTTTTCTTTTCTTTGTGTTAAAATATTAAAGACAACAATATCTGCTGCAAGTCATCACAGGAGCTTTGCAACTGTCCAAATCTCATTTTCACTAGACCATTTGAGGAACTGAGACTAGATGATTGCTCCCATTCATGAAATTTATGTAATACACTGATATGAAAGCAACTCAGTAGAATTCGAATTCTAGTTATGCCATCAGGAGGATGCACAGAACATTGTGACATGGCTGGAAGAGACAAAATTAATAACTAGTGGACATCTGATACATGTTTGAGACTAGCTTGTTGTTGTCGTTGTTGTTGTTGTTTTTCTCTTAGAAGTGTAATTATTAAAATGTTCGTGCTTTTCATGCAGTTTTTGTCAGACCTCTTATTGTGCAGAGGAGATATGTATGTAAAAATCTGCTTTTCTCTAAATCCTCATATGTATTGGAGACTGTAAAATATGTGAAAGGACTGTTGCAATCTGCCACGCTCATGATTTACGGGTTTAGGATTTCTCTGTGTGCAGTTGCAGAGTTCTCCAGTGATCCATTTTGCTGTCTCAATAACACGTAGACTGTGGCTTGGTTGTAGATATTTGAGCCGTGCCTTACAGACACAGCGTGGTTATTTGAGGGTTTTCTAGGGGCTCTGAAGTTCTTTGTACTTTGAGGCGATTCCAAACAGCATTAAGGCTTGATGAATTAAAGGTTTGACAAGATTCTGCTACAGTAAGGCAATGATCATGCTTCTTTCTTCTGATATAGTCCAAACAACACCTCCCTACAGTATGCTTGTGTAGGAAACAAAGTCAGCATTTAGGAATGGCTCAAGAACCTTTCTGGAGTCTGGGGAGGGTTTTACAGCTCACTCTGATTTCTGTGTTGCAATTTCTAGGCAGATGTGGAAGCCTCATTTAGCTGGGGTATGTCAGTGCTAATAGATTATGTCCCTTTTGTCAGGGATCAAGAAATGCACCTAAAAAGAAGAGTTTTCATCTTATAATTTCTATTCTTTGTTTTATGTAATTAGTGTAGTAGTACAACAAAAAATAATTATGTGTATTTCAGTGATTATCTTAATTTACATAAATTATAATAACACAAATTTGAGAGAGGCAATAGAATCCTTTAAACAACACTGCAACACAACATTTTGGTAACAGCCCCAATTCTCCTCTTCACCTTAAGTATGGCTATAGGCTACTCACAGTTTCCCCTCCTATTTATGTCTTTTTTGTAAATTTATATTGTTTGTGAACAACTCTTCACAGTTTGATTTATCACTAACTGTTGTGTAGACAGCCTTCCAGAAAAGCCAGCTTGGATGAGACATTTAAATCCTGTTACAATAAAAAATAAATGTAATATAGGCTATTTTATATACTTACAAGAAAATAATTGTCTTTTTGGACAAGTAAAAAACATTGCTTATCATCCTAAAACCCAATTTTTTTCAAGATAACTCACTAGCAGAATGTTGCAATCAAATATATTCTTTCTCTCTTCCTCTTCTGTGTTGGATTTATTCTAGTCACATGTGTGGGTTGAGAAATATACAAAAAAAACCCCGGTGCTTTCATTAAGATTAGAGAGCTGCAGCCCTTAAATCATTCATTTATGCAATTTTTAACTGTTTTTAACTAGCACAAAATAGCTCATTGGAATTATGCAAGTATAGATCATTTTAATTTGAATCATTGTGGAATCATAAAGGACTCCGTTCTTTAATTTTGTGCCTTCAAGACAGACACTTTGATTAAAAAATAATAAAGCATGAGAGCTGGAGGGTCCTTGCAGGTTCTTCCAGCTATCATGGATCCCTGATCTTTGGTACTAATTCTTCTCATTAATATTAATAAAGGGCTGATAGGCCATCTCAAAGCATAGTACAAACCCCATGCAATTAATTGCTTGTAGTGTTTTTATGCTTATTTTGCACAATGAGAAGTGATGCCTCAGGAGTCTAAATATCAGTTAATCGATAATATAAAATTCACTGGAAATGAGCCCTTCAACTCCATGTTTTCTCATAGAATCACAGGATCATTTAGGATGGAAAAGACCTTTAAGATCATCAAGTCCAGCTGCAAACCCGATGCTGCTAAATCCACCACTGAGCTGTATCCTCAAGAGACAGATTTACAGATTTTTTAGATACCTCCAGCAATGGTGACTCCAGTGTTCCCTGGCAGATCTCTCCTGGCTGCAAGCTCCTTGCAGTTCCCTGTGGAGAGCAAGAGGGTGTCCCTTAATCTTCTTTTTCTCCACGCATGTGTTGCATATTATATGAAAAAAAAAAATAGTTAAAAAAAATAAGGTAATATCAGTGCATTTTTTCCCTAACAGAATTTGTTCCAAATTTTCTGTAACACATGAGTGACGTTCTCTGCACTCATGCAGCCCATAATATAAAGTGATACTTACATTTAATAGAGGTATTCAGTTTCCTGACCTCTACAGGGATTTGATGCCATTTTAGACTTCCAAAATTTTTCATGGCCTGGTAAGTACCATGGAGGAGCTCAAAAATAACATGAGGAATTTATATTTAGGGAATTGGAATATAATCTACAGGTATTTATATATAATTGAAATCAACTAGTTGTTTTAAATTCTTGTTTTTCCATAGAGTTAGCATCAAAACACAGATGGAAACAAGTTCTAGATATGTACATGTCTGGAGTGATTTCATCTTATAGCATGATTTTTATAGTTGTCAAAGTGGTACAGAATAATACATGTATGCTACTCTTAGGATTAAAAAAAAACAAAACAAAACAAACAAGCAAACAAAAAAACCCCACAGTTCAGATTACAGTAGATTTTAAGTAAGAAATTAATTTTTCTAATTTATCATAAGGGCTTCGGTCATCTGAAGCAATATACATTTAATACAGATATACCATTTTGAGGAATACTCCAGAAACTGAAGCTTGAAGACTACCTACTGACACATGAAAATAAACTTTGCTTTTTGTCCTTAGACTTTATTTTAATATTTTGTCTTTCATTTTTGTTAGCAATTTTGCTTTTAAATCTTCTTTTACTATGCTTTCTCTTATTTCTGTCTTGAATTGTGAAATTGCAGAACTGTGCTTCTTATTACCAATTGGATCAGAATACTTGATCTAGGAAATAAGTTTCCAACCAACTTTTGTGCCTTATTCTACATTCTTATGTGGAAGTAAATCTCTTTGGGTTTTCTTTCTCAGTGGCACATTTTTCAGCACACTGAAGGATTTCTCTCCTTGATGTACCTGACATGGTTCTTGGAAGAATACAGGGAGATTATAGCCCAAAAAGCAGTTTTGCTAAGCAGTGCTTTTTTATAAGTCTTCCCAATTTTCAGCAGGATTAAATCCAATTATGTGGTTTGTTTTGAAATTTAAAAAAAAGGAAAAAAAGAGAGAGAAAGAGAAGACAATACAGGCAAATTTGTATGTAGCCCTTTGCTTCTCTGTTCAGTGCAGCAGTTTTTATGAGGTAAAATGTTTAAATTCTCTTTCTTTTCCTTCTTTTTCTTTTACTTCTACATAACGGAAAGGTGATGTAGGAAAAGTAGATGGAACACCAACAATAAAACCTTTAGAACAGGTTCCTGCAAATTTGGAATTGTTAACTATGCTGAGTTGGGTGGCATCCCTCAACTGCACCTCATTACACGTGGTTTTGGCCAACAAAACATTTCAGAAAAATAAGAAGTTCTCTCTCATCCTGAACTGATATACAAAGATGACTTGCTGACACTACAGAAGAAAAAGGAAAATTATTTGGATTTTGTTCACTTCTTTTTAAATACGAATATAATGTTACATTAAATTGTTTGTATTGGTGTAAAGGTTTAACCCCACCCGGCAACAAGGTATTGCATTCTCTGCTACCCTTTGGCCCCCTTGGTAAGGAGGAGAATTGGAAAAACAAAAAAAAAAGTAAATCTCCTGGACTGAGATAAGAACTATTTCATAACTGTGAAAAATACATGAAAAAAATCATAATAGATTATTTAATATTAATTTCCATGAAAATTAGGGAGAGGAATATAAGCCAAGAGAAACAAGTGATGCAGAAGAAAATTTCTCACCACGTGCTGACCAATGTCCAGCCCACATACCAGTGGTGATCTGTCCCTCCAGCTTACATATTGGGCATGATTTCTTATGCTGTGGAATATAATTTTGGCCATTTTGGGTCATCTGTCCTCATCATGTTCTCTTTACTCGCTCATGGATTCTTGTGCCTTTGCTCACAGGCAGAGCATGGGACCCTGAGGCATCCTTGATTTAGAATAAACACTGCTGAGCAACCACAACAGTGTCTTATTAATAGTATTTTCATGCTAAATCATAAACACAACACCATTACAGATACTAGAAGGAAAATTATCTCACCTGAAACCAGGGCAACTGGGGATGGCCAGATATGGGGATGTGGTCCTGTAAAGATAAATGACCAAAAATATCCCTACTTTTTTGTCATTTGTATTCAAATAGACATTTATCAGCTATTGTGCCCACTAGTATAGATGGTGTTTCAAATAGAATGCACTCTAACAAAGAATCCCCACAGTAAATTTTTATTTCTGTTTGGTTGTTGGTTTTCTGTAGCATCATGGTACAGAAAAAATGAATTTGAAGAAGGCTGGGTGGTGGTTATTTCAGATTGTAATATTTTGGGGCCTACAGAAGAGGGTTGTTCTGCTGCATGTGGCTCACAATAACTGGTTAAATCCTGCCGCTACTCCTATGGGCTTTTTACAGCTGGGTGAAGTATTTTTAGCAAGAGAAAAGTACATTTTCATGCACACCTCTACCTGTATTGTTTTATCAACAAGTATGAATTTATAAGGTCAAGTCTCATCCTTCAAGTAGGCTTCGTATACACATGCACACATGAAAGAAAATGGTTTTAGGAAATGTCAGAATGCTTTATATCAACATTTTCAGAATGAACTGGAATGTTTCGTTTCAAAATGTCATTTCCATTTTGAAATTGATCTTTTTAAAGGGTAAGAAAAGGAGAAAAAAAAAAAGTCTTAAATAACTTGAAAATGAAACACAACATTTTCCAATTTGAACAAAACTTCCTGGCATACAAACCCAAATCCATTGATTTATTTCTTTTTTCTTTACCACTGAGCTCCAAAGTCAGATATCCTCATGAGATGAGTGTTTTACTCATATTCCAAACCAGTGGTCAGCTAAAAGTGACCTGTTTTCTCTGTGCCTGCACACAGGCTGTGCTCTCAGGTGCATCTTTCACCACTGGAGGTTTCAGGCATGACTTCATGGCCATGTAATTCCTGCCCCTGCTCTGCTGAGAGTGATGGTGGGTACCTTAAATTGCTATGAAAATGAAATTTTGTCCAAGGAAGATCCGCAAAAGTGAGAAAAGCTACAGTTTTGCCCATTTTAAAGAGAAGCCACAGCAAGGTGGAAAACTCCAGGTGTTGCAACATGTAGAACCATATAGAGTTCCTCCTAATTTTCTTTTTTTCTTGGATTCTAGATTGCTTAGAATCCACTTGATTCATGAGGGCAACAAATGGCCCCTTCCTAGACATCCCTTCCAATCAGCAGGGTGGCAGCAGCCAAGAGCTGCCTGGACGTTATTATTGCCTTTTGGTTCACTGTGCATCCTGACAAGGTCATGAATATAAAATTCTATTTCTTTTTTCAACTCTTACTATGTAAAGATTCTTCTCTTTCTTTGTTTTGTTGGGTTTTTTTTGTTTTTTTTTTTTTGAAGTCCAATATTGCAAAAAGTATAAGAGAAGACACTGCAGGTAATGAATGGCAGACCAGTCTGGCATCAATTCTAATTCAAAATAAAGAAAACATTAACTTGAAATTACCTGGAAGATTTTTACCTTGTGAATCCACTTGTTCTATAAAAATGTTGGGCTAAAATATAACATCTGGAACAAGTTCTTTTCCATATCACTGTCATTTGATTCAGCTGATATTAACAGCCTGAACAAGCCAGGCAAACAATTACCTCTCTGTCTCACAAACTCTTTTCTCCAATGTCATTAACCTACCCAGCTATTATGAAGGACTTGTCACTGCTAAACTCTGACTTAAATGTGCCATTCATCATACCCTGAGAATATATCAACAAAGAATTAGAAGCTAAAAATACTGCTAACAGCAATTAGTGCAGTTTCATGCAAAGTGGGTCTTGCAACTTATTTCCTACTTTTGATAAAATAAAGGTGTGGGTGTTCAGGTCTAGAATGTATGTTTCAGCACACTCCATTTTAGTATCCCATGACCTTTCAATTTAAAAAAAATAATGAGAAAAACTAAATAAGCAGATAAAACAGATTAGTCCTAATTACCTGGTTATAGAGACCTTTTGTTTTTTTCTCTTAAATACCAATGTAGTATTTATTTTTCATTTCTTTTTAATTTCTTTTTAAATTTTTTTTCTCAGATTAAGAGTAAAAAGCAGAAAAAGGATGGTGTGTTATGAGAAATCATGTCTATGGATGGTAAAACCAATCTAAACAGTTTGGATGGGGCATGCAGCAACCTGGCCAAGTGGAAGGGTGTATGGCAAAGGGGTTGGAATTTGATGGTTTTTAAAATCCTTTGCAGCCCAAACTATTCTGTGCCTTGATGACGTTAAAATTCTTTTCCAATCTAAATGATTCCGTGATTCTATTATTCTATAATTTAATTTTGGTCCAAGCTCTTTCTTCTCTTGATTCCCCCATTTTCTGTGTACATCATGCAAGGATTCCTTTGGACCCTCTCTGGGCTGATTCAGTAAATTTATTTTGTAGCAAAATATATTCAGTTTATTGTCAAGTTTCAAACGAATGTGAGTGATAAACAAATAAAAAGGGAGGAGATAGTTTCACTTTCAGCAGTAACGAGCCATTTAAACTTCAACTTCATGAATATTTCCTGTTTGAATTCCGTAAGATAATATGGTCTCCAAAATAATTTAATTATTTACTGTAGTTAAAGTCAATGTAATAAAGCTTCAATTTATTGTTTTCCTGTGGTACAGAAAGTCACTTTGTACAAATAAATAACACCAGTCAAAGTGCATCCCTAAGAAAATCTGAAATCACTTTCCAAAACGTCTCCAGGGGCAGTTAATAGCTGACTAGAGGTGTATCCAGATGATTTCCAGCTGGGGAGAAGATGCATAAGATAATGACAAAAGGCACTAAAATAAAAAAATATTTACAGAAAAAAATTCTGATGTATTCTCCCAAGATAATATCTCCAAAGCTTTAATGAAGTCCTTGGACAAAAATTAGTTTTTCTGCTATTTTTCACAAAACTCTCATTTTACAACAAAGCATTATCGTAGGAGGAGACTCCATAAAGCCCAGATGTGTTTCATCCTCTCATGAGAGTAACAGGACTATACTGTGATAACACTTGTACAAACAAACCCTTTCCTCAAAGGACTTGCAATTCAAATAAGTAGGAATAATAATAATATGACAAATTTTGAGAGGAGTTCTTGGAACGAACAATGATTGTACAGTTCACCTGCTGTGACACAAGTGCTCAGACTTGGTAGACATTTACTTTAGACATATGAAAAGTTGTCAGAGAATTTACTGAGTTGGAAAGGACCCATAGGATCACTGAATCCAACTCCTGGCCCTGAGATCACACTATAGAATTTCCTGCCCTACCCCAGCTGAAGAACTTTCTCTACCCTTTCTCTACCAGGGGCAGAGAGCGTGGTGTGTCCATCATTCCCAGTCCCATGGGTTAATATAAAGTGGAGCAGTTTTATCTTCAATTAGTGTTCAGAGTTGTGATTTACAGCAGCAGAAATGCCACAGATTCTTTCAACCCCAGTTCAGAGATAGGACAGAAACATATGAAAGGCAGATTTCCTCAGATTCTGCAGTGAAAATATCCAGATGCCAAGAAGCCAAAGTCTTGATGAAATAATGAAAATTCCCACAAATTCATAGGAATTTACCAGGAATTTGTGGGAATTTGCCATGAATATTTGCCATGAATAAAATTGCCATGAATTTGTGAGAATTTGCCATGAATATTTGCCATGAATAAAACTACCTCATGGCAGTTTTAACAGACCTTCTTTGCCAGTGGTGGGTTTGCCTAACTTTATTTTGGAGATTTTTCCATCATTAATTTACAGCTATTAAATTAACAAAGATAGCAGAATTAGCAATAAAGGCACTGGCAATTGCTGGAGCTGTAATTCACACTTTGGCACAGTTAGCTGAACAATAAGGATTGTACTCCTAGCAAGGAGTCACACGCAGCCTGTGATTTAAAGCATGCTTCTCCCTTCCTTAAACACCTATTTAAATACAAATTAATGATAAAACTCATATTTCTTGGCGATCAGAAGCACCTCCACCTCTGCGTTGCTGTCAACATTAGCATTAAAACCCGGAAACCGTGAGCAAAGTTCAGCAACGGTGTGGAGCTGAGCTCTAGTGTTCCACTCACAGCTAACATCACCCAGATAATTTTGTCTGGGTATCCCATCCCTTCTGCACCTAGGAGCTGATAGGCAGGAGCCTGAGCTCTTGGTGGTCAGCAATGATGATCATACATACCTTGCATGTTCAGTGACAGAAATACCACAGGGTAGGGAGCAGGTGTGAATTACCCAGAAGCTGCCAGACTGGTGGTGCATGCTGGAAACAGCTGTGAGGGGTCCTGAACAAAGCACAGCAGTCGTAGTGAGAAAACTATTAGCATATGCATGAATAAGTGGGTGTGAAAATGCTGGCTAACAACATGCAGTGAGTACTGTCTTCCAGCTGAGTAGGTGTTAAAAACATCCTCTTGACGAAGAAGTGTGAATTTCAGGGAGACAGGCCTGATGAAAGATAAAGATTTGTGTTTGTTTCATTTGTTTAGATAAAGGGCCCTGTACTTCTGCGGTGTTATTCTGTCATCATTTGGTGAGTTTTGCCCCGGTTTAAGGCAAATAAAGCAAGCCCAAAAATAACAGGACAGCAGCTGTGTGGGACCGAGAATCACAATGGGTTTTGAGCCAGCTCTTTGAGGTCAAAAATGTAACTTTCTCACTGGTAATACTCATCAGAACTTCAGTGCCTTCACCAGGCTGCACAGAGGTCATGGCCCAGACTTCTGTATGGCTCTTTGTTGTATGTGCCTGTTAAGACTACCACTAAAAATCGAAAGAGAAACTGAGCCATCCCTTTGCTGGAGATCATAACTGTCCACTAAAAAAGGACACTTAAAAATTCTGCTCCTGGGCACTTGGGGGCATTTCACATTTCGGCTGCTCACAATTTATATTTTATTTGAAAAATTGTGTTGCTCGGCAGTCTTTTCTAATAGCAATATAATGGTATTGCAGCTAGAATTTAATGGTACACTATTACACTTCAGGGCAACCACAGCACGAGTGTATCAATTCTGGGTTGAGTCAATGGTGAAAAAGCAATATTGAGGTCATATTTTTCCTCTTTCTGTACATCAGAGAGACAGAGGTATACAACTTTTGGCAGAAATGTAAAGGATTATTTTTCAGTGATCTAGTTTTATTCTAGACAAATTTGTGTATCTCTCACTTGAAGGTTTGCAGTTCTACCTTGTTCTGTCCTCTGACAGGAGTTGTCACAGGGATATCAGAAGAGTTACCTACAAAGCAATAAATGACATGATCTTCCACCTCATTTGCCTTTGTTTATAACATAACTTTTCATCATTCTTGAAACTTATTGTCACAGATAGAGTGAACATGCGGTTGACACAATACACTGTGGAAGGCAATAAGACTTTTGTTGGTTCAAAAGATCACTTTTAATCCAGAATTTAAAAAAAAAAAAAAAAAAAGTAATCTCTTTTGCTATTAAACTGTGGGTTTTGCAGCTGATAGACATGTAATTTTAAAATTGAGATCAAATCAGATGTCTCCCCTGTTTTGCTGTAAGGGTTCTTGCTTCAATACCTCATTTAGGGAGAAAAGGCATCAGATCATAAAGCTGGCCATGCTAGATCAGACCAGAGGTTCACCTAAGTCAATATTCCTTTACAGTACTTCCCAGAAGCTGATAAGTAAAGCAAACCAGAATAACAAGCAGGTCTGTGTACATTTTGCTGGTGCACAGTTGCAGCCTTCAACAGCTTGTGCCTTGGAAATTTCTTGAGCTAGTGTTTGCATGTTTAGCAGCCTTAGGTGGATTTTTCTTTAGTTTCTTTATGCGACAATTTCTTGAATCCATGTAAACTATGAACTGTTAGAGAAAGAGCAAATTTTTCTACCACGTTGCATCTATCTGACAGTCTCTCTATATAAATATTTTTGTATATATAGCTGTAGGTATATGTAAATACCATAAAATAGCAGTTCCATAGGAAACAGGAAAGGATTACATATTATTGTCATTGCTGTAATAATCTCCTTCACAGAACATTAAAAGGAATAGCAAAATTTCAAGTCAAATTCACTCCCAAAAAGAATCACAAATCTCTACAATTTTGATGAACTACATTACCTTGTACTGATCTGCATGTTGTTGTTTAGCTTGAGAAAGCAGTCATCACCATTCAGAGACACACAGAGAGGACATATTTTTGCAGTCTAGAGATTAAAGTCCTTATCTAAGTGGCTAAAGATCTTCAGCTACTATCAAGAGCATTCTAATTAATAGTATTTTTAAAACTTATCAATGGATAGCATAAATGAACAGTCTTGTGAAGAGATAAGGCATTTTAAACCTTTACTTTTTAAGAAGAATACTAAAGTGGAAGTCTGCTTTATTTCCTTGTACTCTACAGAATTTGCTGTCTAATAGCTGAACTTCAAAAACAAAGTACTAGCAAAGTACCAAGACAATAGAAAATTATGATATTTCCCAGTTTATCAGAGTAAAAATAGTTTTGGATGGCGCAAGACCACAGGTCTGGACTGAACTGACAGTACAGGGTCTCTGAAATGAGAACAAAAGTCAAAACTGTGTAACAAACGACAGCTTTTTATATTATTTGGGACCAATGAAGGTTTTAGGGCACTTGCAAACCTCAGCTGGGAAGTCACATGGAGCGGAGGGGTCATGCAAAAGAAAAGGAGAATTAAAGGGCTGAGTGGCTGGAAACTGGGGGAAAAGGAGAATTAAAGGGGGAATTCATGGGGGAAAAGGAGAATTAAAGGGCTGGGTGGCTGGAAACTGAAGAGAAGGAGGAATCCTCCACTGCACATCACCCACCTCCCTGCATCAGGACCTGGTCAGCTTTTAACTCCACCCCAGACATTCCTCCTCAGAAGGACTGAAGCTTTCAACACTGGAACTTGGAGTAAAGTGAGCACAAATTTTCTGTATAACAATTTTAGCTCTAAATGGCTTTTCTGTGTTAATTTTCACTATGTGCATTGGTACAAGTACTAATAAGAAAAAAGGATTAGGCTTTTATTTAGACTGTTAAACATTAATTAAAGTAACAATAAAGCTTTAGTTTCAAATACAAGAGAGACTGTTCCCTTTTGCACCAACAACATTTTGAGTGTGGTACTATCAAGAGAGAAGATTTGTGTCTGTTGGGTATAAAATAAACCAAAGCAAAGCAAAATGAAATTTAATTGGATTTTATTAATAAAAAAGAAACTAAAATGTACTCATAAACCCAGTGAAATTATTATGAATTTCAAATTTCTGTTGTAATTTCTGTTCTGACAGTTTTTCCAAATGTCATTCCTAATTCTGTAATTGTGTCATGCCATCACAAAGACATCCATTTAATCAAAAGCCTCCTGCACCTGGGACACTGCTAGTCAATATGTAGTAAACAACCCATGTCTTCCAATCTAAAGTGGGGACACTGTGTTCCAGAGAGATCCATTGATCTCAAATGGCAGAGTTAGTCTTCTTTTGTGAAAAGAATCTTTGAAATAAAGCTACTTGAGTGTTTGAAGGTGTGAGCACTTTGATGTTTCAAAGCCTCAATTATTTAGGTACCAGAGCTGAGCATTGTGTATCTGCCAAAGTCTCGTTTAAAAAGCTCAGATGGCTAAAATGTCGTGTTCTTTTCAAAGTCTTCTGGTGACTGAAATTAAGAGAAAAGCCCTTTCATTTCAGTGACTCCTAAGGCTCTCTCAGCATCCACTCTGTTGTGCTTCAGCATGACACCATTAAATGCTTGCTTGCAGTTTGAGTACATTGTCAACAGAGCAGATGTATTCCAACTAAGGAATACATCATATTTATGCTGATAGACTGTGGTAAAAGAAAAACAAACAACCAGCACTCCCCCTTCCAGCTTCTGGTGTACCTTATTAAGGGATAAGATTCAAGTGCCTGGCTGAAAAGCAGTTTTACTCATACCATCACATTTAATAATTAATTCGGTTTTGTCACCAGGATTGTGTAAAAGCAAGTGTTTGCCTCTCCTCAATTTACTACAGCTGAGGAGAGAACGATTCCATCAGTGGTGCATCATGCAGCTTTCTCTTGCTGTTAACCTGTCGTTATTCCTATGTAGACTTCTGCACTGAGCTGAATTATGGTAATTAAGCAAGATCTGGTCTGTGGAGAAAAATGTGGTATCCTAAGAGTACTGACAACCTTTAAATTAAATTGTTGAATAAAAGCCATTGGTTGAGAGAGGTAAGGAGCAAATTTACAGGTGGTATTTTGAGTGAGAAGACACAGGCTGAACTCAACTTTTAGGCTCATAACTGAGGTATTTAGGCTAGAATACTTCAGATAAATTCCTTTCTGCTACCTTTTCAGCTGCTGGAAAGCTACAGGAACCTTCAGGGTGATTGAGATCTAAGCAGAATAAATTGTCCCGTCAGGAAGAATATTTGGTCATATAAATGAACTAAGGTACTAAATAAATTGTCTTAATTAAGAGCCTAAAATTCAATGGAATTAACATTTGCTTTTCTTTCTTTTAATGAAATAAGATATGTTTTCCGTGATTAAAAAGATGAAATAACATGAAGAAATAAATAAAAGACAGGTGGAACAGTTAGGTGTTTGTATTCATTGCAACAAAACCACTATCTGTTGACATTTTGAAAAGTACTTATCTCTTATTCTCCCATGTAAATACAAATTACTTTTGCCTTTTTTGTTTTTTTTGGTGTTTTTTGTGGTTTTTAGTGTTTGTTTTTTTCTTTCTTTTTTTTTTTTTTTCTGCTAATCTTCTCGTAAGAGAAAAACAATGCAGGATTTAGACCAAAAACTGTGAAGTTATTAGATCCCATTTTCTTGAAATAAAGATCTTTTAGCTTCAGGCATGGACACCTAGGATGTGGGTGCCCAGTTACTTGGTGTGAAGGTTTTCAATGGAAGAGACAAAAGTCAACTGAGAGTTGCAGCATTCACTGGGGACACTGTAGGAATTAGAAGCCTAACATAAGGGACTGTGAACTTCCCTGCAACTTTAAAATAAATTGCTTTTATTTCATCATTTCTCCACCATCTTCAGCTAAAGGACATACAAACTTCTATCAGCACTGAGCTTTGCTTTAGGTAGCTGAAAAGCCTTCTGATATTTTTGCTTACCTTTTTCTTATTTTTATTGAACACATATACCTTGCAATACACAACCTTTTTTTTTCTTGTTTTGCCTCACAATCATGACCATTGTTCCTCCTTTATTTTAAGACCAAGAGCTGGCTACGTTTTCTGCTCAATCAGCCCCATAGTACTGCTTAACCACAGGACTTTGAGAGAAATTGACGCCCCTCACAAAACCTTGCGCTAGGTTACCAGGCAAGGAGAAAGTAACATAACCAATGAGACAATTAGTTAATTTGCATGAGTTTCTCAGTGTAACTAGCTGTAGAAAATTCCCTTCTACTAGAAAACACAAGCTGGGTGTTAAATTTTCTCAGGTTCTTCCTGATGTGTAAGGTAGGGGGAGACACCATGACTGACTTCCCTGGAATCTCAGGGAGTGCACAGTGGACGACAATTAGAAAGACAGATGTACACTGCAAGCTGCTCCAAGCCCTTCTGCTGATCAGCCTTATTAATTATCACTGCTTTGTATTGCACAGACATGCAGGTAGTCTTTATGAATTACGTGCTCTAAACTCGGCACATGAAATGCCTCATTTTGGTGTACGTCCCTTAAAAAAAAAAATCTAGTTGAGAATGCAGAGATACTTATTACCTCCGAGGAGAAGAGAAAAATCCATACTTTTGTAGTGAGATAAAGCAGCAGGTCAACAAAATTTTTAATTATTTTTTAGCTCAATTTTAAAATATAAGGTAGGGACAGAGAGAAATGAACAGAAATATTTTAAAAAAGGGGAAAACATAGGAAATAATAGTAATAAAATCCAAAGCTAATTAATAAGAAAACTAAATTTACTTTTTAAAATTTAATTTATTAAAACATAGTCAGGTCTTTGATGGCCTATGAAGTTTGGCATCCCATCAATTATATTCCCAAAAGATTTCTGGAAAAATTTTTTTAAGTGAGAAGTAAGTAAATTATGGGTCTGTCTTTTAAAGTGTGTTTTATTATGTCATTACTTCAAATAATGTCAGTAACTTGGTACCAGTTTGAATGGTTATGGAACATTTGTAATTCAAGGGGGTGTGATTATCAGTGTATATTCTGGTATAAAAAATACTTTAGCCAGATTACTTTTTATCGGCTCATGAATTTAGATGCAGTTCCTTTAGCTCCATAACACAGCTGTCTGAGGGTAAATATATGCAGTCCCTCAGACTGGTTGCCATTGAAAACTTGTAGTGTGAGCCTTGATAGTTTGCCTTGGGAGGAACTCTACTGGTTCATGGGTAAAGATATTTTAAAGGAAAGGAAAAATAAAAATAGTAGAACTGAGAACTGAGAGTCAGCCAACCATTTCATAAGCTGAGATCTGTTTTTGAGTCTCATCCTGTGGACAAAATGTGCTGGTCAATCACCTAAAGCCATTCAGTAGATTTAATGCAGGTTTTAGCTTCTAACCCAAACAAACAAAACCTGCATGCTGTCTGACATGAAACCATTAATTTAAATGCCAAATTCATTCTTTACACTTAATGCGCTTGCATTTAGATTCTAAAGCCATTTGCGAAGTGAGGAAGGGGAGGGCAGAAGCAAAGGTTGGCAAAATTCATAGTGCCAGCAATTTTCCATCCATTGAAGATTAAATGCAGCACATTCTGTATACACCTACATGACTATCACACACGGCACAATAACTCAGCAACTTCAAATGATTTAATTGGCAAGCTGCATGACTCTGAAAAAAGCCAGAGGAATAATGCAGAAGTTACTCATGTGAACTTGGTCAAATGGCTTTTAAAAGATCACCAAAAAAAAAGCCTTCTTATGAAGGAAGACACAAGTCATGCCTCTGGTTAATGTAGATTAGAGTTTGTAATATAATGTGAACATTTCTGTCAGGATAGAGCTGAATGCAGGCACAACTCACTGACTGATTTATTGGAGTTGGACTTTGTCAGCTGAATGCTGTGAGTAAAAAGACTCCCTTATTAGACACAGATGAAGATTAGGAACTAAAGGGCAGAGTTTAGTGGGGCAAAAAAGGACTAGGATTTATTTCAGCAGAGTAAATAAGTTTAGGAAATATCAGAGCACTATGAAGTGAGAGAAAGGAAAGTTTTAACAGTTCCTTGCAGCTCCTGAGCAGCCTCTGCTGCTGTAGGATATTGACCACATTCACAGGAGATTTTGAGAGGTCATTTACTCAGTATTCTGGGAACCAACTTGGGCATAGCTTCATGTCAATGAGGACTACAAAGCTTAGAGAGTTTTTAATGAAAGGAGGAAAGAAATAGAACGCAAATTTATTCCTTTCTCTCCTGGCATGGTTGGAAAAAGTTGTAAAAGAGATCCTCAGTTTGTGTTCTCACAGAAAGGTAGAACTGGTTTAATGTTCTGTAATGCAGACAGAGAGGGTAAAATGATCTGTAGTTAATGCTGAGTGTAAAGGGTTTAACGAGATTATTATGGTCGCCAGTTTTTGATAAGTGCAATAATACATTTTGAGAAGAGCTGACTCTTTGGGACAGGACTTGTAAACTGGCATCTTGGTGTCTGTTGGGAGATCTCAATGTGTATTTCAGAAAACTTTATAATTCATTCCCCTGCTGTTAAGTGTTATTAAACTTGCTTAAAAAACATGTTGTGTGTCATCTATTTTGTCTCAGGTGAGTATAAAATTGTGCTGATGCTAAATGCCTGGAATATTTTAACTACAGCTTGCAAGGATCCACGGAATTGATTGATGCCCAGTCCAAACATCGCACTGATGCTGCATAAGATAAATAGAATATGTAAAATACTTCAAACAAAATATACTTGGGGGTTTTATTGTTGTGGTTGGAGTTTCTTTTGATTTGGTTCTTATTTTGGGTTCCTTCATCTGGTTTGTTGCTTAGTTCGGTTTTTGGTTTTTGGTTTTGTTTTGTTGTTTTTGGTCTTTTTGTAAATTAGTGTGGAAAGCTACTAAAGTTATGAGGAAGAAGAACCTTACTTAACAGGAACCCATGGGGAAGGAACAGTTTGAAGGGAGCCTTTTCTACAATGCAGCAAATGCAGAGGAACTTTTCCCCTGTTCCTTGTCCTCTAAGACCCATCCTGCAGCAGCAGTAAAAGAAATAATACAAACCAGGGTGTAGTTTATGTGCTGTTGGTACAGCATTTTGTGAATGTAAAGTACTATGCAGGTGCTGTTATTAGTATTATCAGGTGAGTTTCTCCTTGCATAAAAGAGAAAAATTGCATCAATATAATTGCTGTGTCCTGAGTCTCTGGGATTTTTTAATTACTACACTAAGACTGAGGCTTTATGTAAGGTACTGGGACCTTTACGAGTGTATCCACCTTTACTGTGGCCTATCCACATTTTTGACCAGCTTATTATCCCTTACCTTAGCACTTGCTTTTATGCAGCTTGAGTCTGGTATGTCTCAACTTTTCCTTTTTCCCTTTTATTTTTTAAAGTATTCAGAATGTATTTATTTGAATACAGGTCTAAATGTAAGCATAGACTGATATCCCATTTAGAGATGGGTGAGATTTAGGCATTTTTCTAAAAATTTAGTAGTTTGCTGAAAAAGAGTGATCAACAAAAATTACAACATCCCAGCCACTTAATAAAGCTAATTAAAAGAGTGTCGGAGTACAATTCCTCATCCATTAATTCTATTCACTTGAAAATGACAGAAAAATAGTATAAAATCAAATATGTGGGGTTTTTTTCCTGCAAAGGTAACTTAATGAAATCTGTAGAGTAATGTATGATTGGTGAAGCTAAGAGGTACTATGGTATATCACTAGAACATGAGAAATTCACATTAATTTCCCTTGTAAGTGCTTGCTCAAATGGTGATTGTTTTTCAAGAGACTTTGTTTGATTTTGGGTTGTTTTGTTAAGGCATTTTGTATCTATAGGGTTTTTTATTTATTTGTTTGTTTGTTTTATTGTTTCTCAAGGGATGCATTGACTGAAAGACGAGGAAGTCAAGTGATTGTCCAGGTTTCCCTTCCAGTGAACAAAGGTGTGGACCTCTTAAAAGAGTAGCTCTAGGTAACCTTAGCCATTAAACATCAAATAAACCCTTTCATGTTGTTAAACACTGAGTGTAGCCATAGTTAAATGACAACAAGGCTCTGCTGTGCCTCAGCACTGATTGGCAGCAGGCATCCATCATTATTCTGGCAAAGATCTTCAGGAAGGCATCACTTTCCTACAATTCTGGCAGGTTTGAATGGGATTATTTCGGATCGGTTTACCAATAACTGTCATGCCCAAAACCTCAACACAATAAGAATTCGTCACTGGTGCCAATCACACACTTTGTGCCGGCCTGAATTCCCATCCAGCATAGTTTTTATCCTCACTAATGCTGCAAACAGAATCACCAGGCCAGAGGGGGGGGGGAGAAACAAATGGTGCAAACTACCAAGAGAACAAGAGTGGAGTTTCCCCTGGCATTTAGGGAGAGGCCTGAGTGTTTTGTTATGTGGAGCCACCATTTCTCTGGGTCATGCTGCCCATGGAGCTGAAAATATTGAATAGACCAAGAAAAAGCAATAATTTCATATGATGGTTAGTGCAATGATTCCTACTGACTGCGCAGACATAAATTAGGCACATAAATTTATAGTAATAACAAAGTCCAGGGCCCTGTTGTCACCATATTTGAGCACTAATTGGGGGGTAGAAAAATATAAGAAATTAAGTCAAAGAGCAAATAAATGTAATTTCCAAGGTCTTATGGAAGTTTTTTGTTAAAACAGAATTTGAAATACATGTGTTGTTGCCAGGCTAGAGCAGCAAAAGCCAGCAGATACATTCCAGAAAAGGGACAACCTTATATGCAGGGTCAAATTGAAGACACAATGAAGGTGGAGTCTATTCGTCATGGAAGTAGCTGGAATTCAAATTAACTTTAGGAACCCTTGACTGCAGTTCTGCCCTACATGCCATAGAAACGTAGAAAATAAGATTTTGATCTATAGAAAAAGAAGAAAGGGAATATGCGAAAAATCATATTGGTATTGGGGACACACTATTTCCAATATGCACTTTCTGAATCCAGACCCTTGAGGGTTAATAAATATCAATACTACCTGGTTTCCACCAGAACTGCATAACCATGTCATCAGATTTTCCATTATCTTCTCCTTGTGAAGAGACCAAGGTGGTTTTTACTCTTCTAGATCCTACAATAACAGAACATCAGCCCCAAGATACAGAACTGTATGCACGGACAGACCATAGCAAGAGGATGTGGTAGAGAAAAGGAAAGTTGGTTGTGTACAAAAAAAATACTGAAAGTGAAATTTTCTTCTGAGGTCTTCCAAAAATAGATAGAGCTGATGGGGATCACAGACTCACAGATTTCTGCTATCAGCAGAAGAACCCTCAATAAATGAATCATTGACAGCATGGAAATGACACTGATTTAGCCTTCCTAATATGGCACTTTCCTTGGAAAATTTGAGAACAGCATAATCAGCAAGAAATTAATTCACTTCTTTAGGGCCTAGGGCTTTGAGGGACAGTGCATATCTCACACCATGTTTATGTATTTGTATATACTTACATATTTCTTAAGGACAATAAATTGATTTGAAAAAAAAAAAAAAACCTGTGGGTTTTAGATTTTTTTTTTTTTTTCCTGTATATTTCAGTCCTTCTACCTCATTTACATTTTGCCTGACAAGATGGTATAACAGCATTCACATATCCCTGTGGAGCAAAACAAGCAGGGGAAAACGACCCAGGGGCTGAGCCTGGGAGCAGGAAGGGCAGGTCAGGTCTAGTGACGGCACCAGCACCAGCCGTGGGCAGTGAATCCCAGACAGGGGCACAGGGATGAAACAGGCTGGGGCTGAGCCAGAATCCCAGCCAGCAGGTCAGGGCAGCCTGGCCAAAGGCTGGGGCGCAGACGTGCCTGCAGGGTAGCTCAGACAAGGAACCAAAACCTCAGAAAACAACTTTAACTCCAAAGCCAGAGGACAGAGGCTCCGGTGAGTTTTCTCACAGCTTCTTCTTCTCCAAAGGAAGTAACTACCAAATCAATGCTCCCTAGAAAAATGTTTATTCAGCAATAGATTCTGCTTAACCTTTTATTTTAAGCTGTCCATGTGCCACTCTAGTACATATCACAGCAAATAATGTTTCTTACTCCACTTGCTCCATTTCTTATTGCATTGTTTGAAAAGTGTCACACGAGTTCATCTAGAGCTGAGAGATAGGATAATGAAGTAGTAGAAAGGTAAAAAACCCAAAACTATTTTTCTGTTGATGTTGCGGTGGATTTTTGTTTTCTTGGTTATGTCCTGTGTATTTATTTGCCTTGTGACACACATCCAAATTAATTTCATAGTTTTGAGATGTGCACACTGGGCCACAGAAACTTATGTACCTCAACACGTGGCTATCTAAAACACTCTCTTTCTGGAGGAACAATCCTCCATTTTAAAACTGATCCCAGCTCACTTCAAATGAAACCATTGCCCAAGAATGTGCAAAAAAAATTAAGCAGTGTGAGCAAAATTCACAGAGCAGCAGTAAGCCACAGAACTGTGGAAACAAATCCTCAGAAAGATTTCTGGTATCATCTCCTAACTGAGACTTGCTCATGATCCATTTTTCCCTCCTTCTTTCCCTCTTTCTCTTTAAACAAAAAAGAATGATTTATTAACAAATGAGAAAAAACTTTACTGGCATATATTTTGCAAAGAATTGTTAAAAATTACAAATTTAAAATCTATTTATCATTATTACTACTAGTATGTATTAATATCAGTGTTAGTGTTAGTGTTAGTATTAGTATTAGTATTAGTATTAGTATTTATTCCCGAGACACCTTAATTAAAAAAAAATATTTTCAACTTTGAAATTACAAGAATAATAAA
This sequence comes from Ammospiza caudacuta, assembly GCF_027887145.1. NCBI lineage: Eukaryota > Metazoa > Chordata > Aves > Passeriformes > Passerellidae > Ammospiza > Ammospiza caudacuta. Next base: position 82,607,355 of record NC_080632.1, on the reverse strand, counting down.
GAAAAAAACCAGGCCAAATAGAAATTCTTTAAAAAATTTGTTTGAGCTACTAGATAATGTTGAGAACCTTCCTTATTCACCTGAATGAAGCATTTATAGGATGAATTCCCATGAAATTGTAGAGAAATTACAGGGGACAACCAATATGTCCTTTTTGCTTAACCAGAAACCTCTTGGATGATGCTAATAGAATGATTCCCTTCAGGTCTCAACAGTAGCAATTTTTACATGGCTGCAGAGAGCCAGATTAATCCAGAGGTTTGGAGGTGAAGGGATGTGGACATCACACAAAAATCATCATATGGACACCATATAAACATAACATTACAAATCTGGAATACAAGAAGATTTGAAATCAGGGGAGATTGTCTTTCTGGTTGAATCCAAGAAAACCATGAGTCAAGTAGTAGTCATGGTAATGAGATGTATATGGGTATTATAAAGCAGGATTCACTAAATCTGATCATGGTACCTGAATGAGGGATAGGACAATATTTTCTAAAAATCTTTGGGTTTGTTTTGGGGTCTTGTTGGTAGGTGGTCGCAAGTATGGTGGCCTGGCACGTGTGACAAAGTAAAGATCTTGGTTTTGCATCATTTTGTTTTGTGGGAGTGAAAAAGAGCCACAGCCAACATTTCTCCTTCATCAGGTGAAATGTTTGTGATGCATCTGTGGTGGGAGCTCTCAGGGCAGAGGGGACCTGCTGCCACCTCACTGAGCTCTGTGTAGGACATGGTTAATGCTGCCTGCACAAAGGAATTTAATTCACTAATTGTGGTGATTAAAGTACAGACTGGCTCCTGAATCCAGGTCTCTCTTAAATAATGTTCCCCCAACTAGCCAAAGTGTCCTTCAATTGCTGCTGATGTGAAATTCCTACTCTTCAGCTGGGGAGGTGCATTCCATGGTCAAAGGTGGGGTTTGTTTCCACATTTCATAGCTCCAGAGAATGTTTTGTGTTGGAAGGAACCTTAAGGACCATCTTGTTCTGATGCCCCTGACATGGGCAGGGACTCTTTCCACTAGACTAGGTTACCACAAACCCCATCCAACCTGCTCCACAACACTCCCAGGGATGGGGCTGGCACATCTCTGGGCAACCTGTGCCAGGACCTCACCCTCACAGAGAAGAAATTCTTCTCAATATCCAATCTAAACCTACCCTCTTCCTTTTTATAGCCATTCCCCCTTGATTTATCACAACATGTTCTTCCAAACTCTTCCTCCTTCAAGCCAATTTCCTCACACATGAGGAATTTAATCCACAGAAGCAGAGACCTGTGCCAAGCTCATATGTTTCAGTTTCTGTACAGGTTTTCTAATGGGTAGATATTATGCCAAATGCTTGCTGCACTACATTGCCCTCAAAGCCTGGTACCAGCAAAGTGAAGCCCAAGGGTGTGCTCTGCATGACTAATTTCAGAGAGGTGGTTTAAGCCCTGGAGATCGTGCTCCCAGAGGTTGGGAGAAGGGCTCAGATACCCAGGAAAGAAGGGTAGATTCAAACACGCTTCTGTCCTCCATGCCTCTTTGCTTTTCCCTGACATGATTATAACTCTCATTAAATACACCTTCTTAATACAGTGGAATCAGTACAATGTCTATGTCCACCTGTAATAGACACCTCATTCTATTTTAAGACCTAATCCCCCTGCTCCCTACTCCTGGGAAAACATCCCTCAAGAGTTCTTAAAAAACAGAAAGAAAATTGAGTGTTTACAGTCTGTTGTTACATAGTTGGTGCTCCTTTTTATACAGAGAGTTTACACATTTAAAAAAGATTTAGTATGAAATTCCTTCTCTTCCTTAGGGTATACTGAGACCTAAAACTTCCAACGTTAAGAAAAAAATGTGTAATGTTATGAAACAATTTTCCTTTTTAGTGTTTGTTGTTGGAATTATTCTAGTTCATATGAGAGCTAGAGAACAAGATAAACAGAAAAAGAGATGCAGATGGTAAGAAAAAGCAAGGAGGCAGAGAGGCACATTTCCATGGCCTAGATACTTTTCTGCGGGACATGGGGGTTCCAGTCCCTTTTGCAATAAATTAAAATTATGTGTAGGCTGGTTTCCTGTAGCAACATGATCAATTGGTCTCTAGGTGTATCTGAGTCTCCCACAATTTCTTTCTGAACTTCTTGACTGTTTTAAATCCAGAGGGTCTCAGAAATGATGGTCACAGGATAATAATAATGTACCCACATATTATGACAACAATAACAAACAAAATAACAAACAACAACAAACAACAACAACAATAATAATAACAATAATAATAGTAACAGAAAAAGCAGATGAGATAATTGCAGTGGCTAGATGGAACACAAACATATTTTTTACCATGTGAGGTCTTCACTGGAGAAGTCAAATCGCTTCTCACCATCAAAGCAATTCCAAGTTCATAGAATGGAATGTGGAGTTGGAAGGGACAGACAAGGTTCATTGAATCCAGCTCTTGGCCCCACTCAGGACACCCTTTCAAATCTCACTGTGTGCAGAGAACATTCTGCAAACACCTGAGCTCTGTCAGGTTTGGTGCTGTGGCCACTCCCCTGTTCTGGTTCTCAAGAACTCTGCAAATGAAGATCTTTTTTCTAATATCCAACCCAAACCTCCCCGACACAGCTTCAGGCCGTTCCCTGGGCTCCTGTCCCTGTCACAGAGCAGGGATCAGATCCTGCCCCTCCTCTTCCTCACAGGGAGCTGGGGCTGCCCTGGGGTCTCCCCTCGGTTTTCTCTTCCACAGCTGAGCAGCCCAAGGCGCCTCAGCCACTCCTCACAGGGCTTCTCCTCAAGCTCTAGTCCTCCAGAATGCTGTTAAGCCATCAAGACAAATGGTTTCAACATCTACTGGACAAAAGCAACAGAACTTCCTGGCTTTGCAAATACTCAGCTTTTAATGGCAAGAATACTCAAAGGAATTCACCCTGTCTCAAGAATGCCTACATCTCAGTGACTGCTTGCATTGATATTGTCACTAAGAAACATAAAACACTACAGGTCACCCATAGGGGGACAAGAAAAAGTACTATTACAAGTAGATGTGAAGATAACAGGATATTTTAACACAATACAGCATGAAGTCATTTAACAAAAAAGGCACAGATCTACTGGAAACCAGCTTTAGCTGCAGTGCTTGTGATGGTCATTGGTGTATCTTCACTGTTTCCCTTTCTGGATAATCTTCCTAACTTTATGTCAATTTCTCTTAATAATTTGTTCTTTGTTGGTGTAGCACAGAAAGTCAGGAAATCCCTCAAATAGTTATGAAACAACCTGAAAGGGGGTTCCTACTAACAGGCATGATGTTGACAGCCTGAAGCCAGGTATGAGACTTTCCAAAAGTGGAAAAATAAATGCTTTTAACTGGTACAAAGCGTACTTTGAATGCTTTTCATATTCCCTTTTCAAGTAGAAATAAAAACTCTATTATTTCCATTTTTTGTTTAAAGTTAATTTCAGTTCTGGATGCTACATATCTGGGAGGGTTTAAACCTTAGTTTATTTTCTACATAATATCCAAAACATTTTAAAGGCTTTGAATGTGCCCAGTATATTTGTTTATATTTGTCTGCATGTACATTTACATGTCTCTCTGGAGAGGTCTGGTCACTAAAGGGTGCCAAAACACAGGAGTTAGTATTTCCTATAAAACCAGTATTTTGTCTCATTATCCAGATAGATTTTGCTTGCAACCAGTATGGAAAAAAGTCCTTCTTGTTCCCAAAATTAAACTTTTCAGCTGGGAAAAAGATCATTCCATTCCTTCAAAATAGCCAAATACACACACACAAACAGATGTATCAACTCAAACTCACCATCAGAAAGAATCTTTTGGATTTACTGTATATTTAACATCTGAAGCGTTATGTCTGCATAAAATACATATTTATATTCACATATGTACAATTACACACATAGGCAACCAGACACACACACGTGTCACATAGACACATATATACATATCTTATGAACATCCTCATACATAATTAAGATACCACCTCCAAAAAAAACATGGTCTTCTTTCTTTCTTTTCTAAATCTCACTTTTACATTGCAAATTGTTCTTTACCATGAAGGAGATATGTAAATGCAGAAAACAGATAATTTAATTTTTAAAATGGAGAAAGAAAAACAACTGGGTAATGTTGGAGAAAAAAGAAATTAAACCAACAAATTAATCATTTAAATTCTCTAGATTTGAGAGGCTGCTGTTTGGACTGATAGAGGGAAGAGCTCATTATACAGGGAACACATATGGTGCCCTTAAAATATAACTCCTGAAATACATTATTTTAAGAACCATTATTTACTGTGTGCGTAATATGCTTTTATTATTTATGGTCAGGTGGTTTTTAATTGGAAGTAGGCTGGGTGCCTTCCAAAGGGGTTGGTACCACTTGTAATGAGTCTTTGACTGATAATCAAAGAACACATATTTAATTATATGATCATATATTGCCTGTGGTCAAAGGGGGATGTGGGGAGGGGTTCATCAACATTCTTTGGGTAACACCTTGAAGTGTTCTCAGAATCCAGTTCTGCAGAAGCACCTCTCTTTTGCAGTAAAGTAAATGATTTATACTGCCCGTGGTCTTTTTTTAGACTGCCAGTTTATCTAAACTAGAATGATAATGATAATAATAATAATAATAATAATAATAATAATAATAATAATAATAATAATAGTAGTAGTAGTAGTAGTAGTAGTAACTACATCAAATCGCTAGCACACTTGTGAACTTTAATGACAAAGTTCTCTTTGAGCATTGGATTTTTCTTCTGTGTCTTCTTTTCTGTAGCACACAGCCAGGGGTATTATTTCATGTACATACTGTTAAGAAAAATCTTCCTGCCTCTGTTACAAGTCCAGCCTTATTTCTTGTTCAGGGACTGATTTTGTTTGGTTTGGCGTGGTTTGATTTTTTTGTTAAAATGAAATACGTGCCTTCTCTCAATCGTGTTTATCTGTGACAGATTCAAGGGCCTCTCTCAGAGGTGAATCATGCACATTGCCAATGAGGAAAGGTGGCAAAAGAAAATGCAAAGGAGCAGAGGGACAGAGAGCAATGCTCAAGGTGTTCCTCAGAAGGGTGTTAAGACAGCTCAGCATGTAGCCTCCAAATTTTTCCCCAGTCTGCTTTACCTTGATCTACAGTATTTGTACATCATAACCCAGCAGCTTTAGGTCAGGGGTATCAAGAGCTGATGCTCCTGTGCTACAGAATTTGTGGTGGACTGTAACCTGTCATGCTCACTTATCCAGCCTTTTTCTCATCCTGCTCTTGCTACTTCCTAGGCCAATGTTCTTTCCTATGAACAATTATTAAGATCCAAGTTTTAAACATATTAATAAGAAATTTCTAAAATCTCACATCAGAAACTAATCCCATAAATTTCACTGCCACAATTCACCATCAAATGTGTCTTCCTTTCAATTTAGACTCAACTGAATTAGCAAAGCATTCATCTCCTTTCCTTTTGTGCAAAAGACTGGGTACCTGATTTCATTGTTCAACAGCACACAGTATCTTATACTGTGTGCTCCATACTGCTGTGGCTTGTTCTGTGCAGCTGGCACAGAAATTGCTGTTTCTGGGCCAAAAGAGATTAAAAATTTTATAGCTTCACCAATTTAGTTTAAGACTAGAGACACCAAGAGCTTGGAAGTAGTAAAAATCCTACCTGACAGCAAGAAAGTTTAACACAGACACTCACATGCACACACACACAAAATGTGCATAGATGGTCAGAGGTTTATGGTGATCCCCTGAGGACCAGATTAGAAAAAAATTATTTTTGTTTGACACAATCAAAAGGCAATAATTGCCTGTTTGCCTTATGCTAACATTTCCTCTCTTCCTCTTTTCTTCACCCTCTAACCAAATGTGTGACTGTGTAACGCCCATCAGTCCTATAAGACTGTAAAAGAATCATTCATTACTTCAGCTGATGCCCCAAAGATTGAAAAATATTTGTTAGATATCAAGAGATGATTGCGCACTGAAATATTAATAGGCATAAGGATTCACCAGCTGTCCACTCTATTCAGAGAGAAGGAAAAAAAAATGTAAATCACTTTGGCTGCTGGCACAAGATGTTCTGCAAAATTTGCCTGGTGCTGGAGTCACCACACCAAAAAAAAAAAAAAAATTGTTTACTTCATTTGGGCCTTATCACCTTCCTACCTAAGTCTGGAATGCCAAGAGCTGGTTTGTTCAGGGACTCCCACCTTTAGCACTTCATGCAAATGCACTTCTTTCTGTGCAATTGACCCTTTTGTGTGGAAAAATTTAAATAGAAGTGCTTTCAAACCATAAATTAAGTCAAGTCTCCCTCCATCTCAGCTCCCTAGTACACTCTTTCTGTCTCACTCCATGTCTGGAAATGGAAACTTTAAATTAGTCCACGTAAATCAGTTTTTCATGTGCTTTGTGTTATAGCACAGTACAGCCTCCTTTGCACATTATCATTGGAGGACTTGGACTTGGGTTCCTTGCTTGTTGTATTGGGGTTTTTTATCAGAAGCATCAGCTGTGATCAGCTTCAAAATCAGTGTTATAGAGACAGCTAACAAAATAATAGAAGAAAGGGAGTATGGAGAGATGCAGGAACAAATTATGGGGACTTTGGAAAGAGAGGGTGTCAAGGCTGAAAATAAATAAAGTAGTTATTTGATTGCTATGAAAATAGGTATTTTGGTCTTATTTTCAAAGTCCATATGCTATTAGAACCCCATTTGGATTAATTCTTTTCCATAAAAATGAGAGACACTTTTTATGTGCAGAAAATTTATGGATTCAGCAGACATGCACTGTTCACTACGTGAGATACAGGGCAGGACTTTACAATTTTATACACTTCATGATCAGTAAAGATAAAAACAGGTGTTAGAATATATGATGAAGGTACCTCTTCTTCCTTTCCTGCAGAAAAAAATTAATATTTGGTTTGCTACAGAGCTGAATATAGATTTTAAGATGCTCCAGTGAGGATGAATTAAAAATTAAGGAACAAGACATTTCTGTCACAGAATTACAAGTTAATAGAGAAAACAAGAAAAAGGGTACTGGAATCATCATTTTCCAAGATGGAACCTAAGGCTGTTTTATACATATTGTCTCAGAAATGGTAAGTAATGCCAAAATATTAGAGTTTAGTTCATGGGAACTCCAGGTTTCTTTAAGTGGAAATCTTACTTCTGAAAGAGAATTCACTGGCTTAAACAAGTGTTCACATCTGGAAATGCATTATGCATAGTTAGCAAGTATGGAAGTTTGAAATTGTTAATCTTGGCAAAGGAAGAGATGCGAAAAATAAAATCGCCTGATATCTTAAGTACTCTTCAAGCTGATTATCTAACCTATTCAGAGGAAGATTGGAGGAACTTTTGCCCAAAGGTGGAATTTGTAATACACCAAAATTATATTTTAGAATAGACTTCTCTATAAACATTACCCCTAACGTGTTTATATGTTTGACAGCCAACCAAAGTATTCCAAGTTAACCAGATGTTTTTGGCGTTATTGAACCCGAACTGCATGACCTGTTAGTCAGCTGTGGTGGGCTGACCCAGGCTGGACACCAGGTGCCAGCCAAAGCCACCCTGTCACTTCCCTTCTCAGCTGGGCAGGGAAGACAAAAATATACTAAAGGTTCCTCGGTTGAGGTGAGCACAAGGGCAGATTCCTCACCAGTTAATACCACAGGGAAAACTGACTTGGTTTGGGGAAATTAGTTTATTATACATGAAATCAGAGCAGGATAATCAGAAATAAAAACCAAACACTAAAACAACTTTTCCCACCTGTCCCTCATTCCTGGGCTCAACTTCACTCCTGATTTCTCTACTCTTTCCCACTCAGCAGTGCAGAGGAATGGGGCGAGTGTTGCAGGGTGACCAAGGGGCTGAGGGAAGCTGGAATTGACTCTGTTGGGCCTGGGCGAAGCCTTCAACATCTTCTCAGAGAAGGCACATCTGCAGTCCCATCTCAAACTGAAGCCTTACCATGCAACCAAACACACAAGAAGAAAAAAAAAGTAAAAATTAAACACACCTGGAAGAAGAAGTTACTGAGTTCAAGAGATTCCATTCTTTAAAACTCGCTAGAGAAACATGACCTCTGATTCCATTATTTTGAGAGCTGCTTGCCAGCTGACAGCATATCTTCTTACTGAAAAGCTCTGCTAATGACTAAAAATATTATTGCTCTAGCCAAGCTTGTCATACTGCTATATTGAATTACAAAATCCAACCAGTTGGCATGTTTGTTTACCTTAACTCAAAGAGTTCAAACTCATTACAACCAGATTCCATGGGATTTTAGTGACTGGCTGAGATTTCTTTGAAATCCTAAGATCTCTCAGGCTTAAAACAACTAAAACAAATATCCCCTGCATTATGGCTGTCACTGTTTGGAGCAAGAATCTTGTGCATTAAAAAGAACAGATAGAGAACCATGTGAGAGAGGCAACGGCATTGAATTACTGAATTAGGAGTTAAAAGCATGTTACATCTGGAAATACATTTCTTCTTTGTTTTCCTTTTAAGATTAATTTTGGGCAGTTTGGAGTTTTCTACTGAAGAGGAAAGTGTTCTGGATTAATAATAGTAAATACTTATCATATTTATGCCTTTGGCCCATTGCTGGCCATGATTCTGACAAGCACAGCCTGAGAAAAAATATTAGTCCAATTTTTCCCAGTTGTTTGGTTTTAGTCAGTAAAATGGATGTCCTTGTATCCAATGTGGTGTCATACATGGCACTCACAGAGCGCAGATGGACCACCAGGTCCCCACTGACCTTAGACTTCAGGTTCTAGACTAAGTGGATCATCTTCTACACTGTCCATCTAAAATCTGTCTTTTAGGAAAACACTGATTCTATTGATGCTTCCTAAAAAAGAGGCATTGAGAGCACCACATTGCAGACATAACCTGAATATTACCACCCATACAAGTTTGCCCCGAGTCCAGGCACAAACACAGAGTGCTGATAACACCAGGAGGAGGGCTGAGGCTCTTGGGTGAATCCTGTGAGCTTTACCTCAAAAAAGACATCACCTCATCTCTCCTCAGCCACTATTTCACTCAGCTCACACTCCTCTTTGCAGGTGTGTCTGAAGACCAGTCTACACTGAGAGTGTCTGATTTTGCTTAAGCACATTTTCTCCAGCTAATATCTCCTCAGAAAGACACCCTAAGGCAAGGCCTCCCTGCATGTGCCCCTGTTCCATCACTTGCAGGAAGCTCTGGATGTTCACCAGGACAGAAGACAGAAGGAAGGATGGGTTTGGCGGGTTTAGGACCCCTCTGGAAGCTTCATCCTCAATCTGATGTAGACACAGAAACAGCTCTGTGCTTTCACTTCTCTGCTCGCTTAACAGGAGATGGTATTTCCTTGCCTTGCAGGGGTTTCACAAAGTTTAATTCATCAGAGGTCTGCGAGGGACCACTGTGAGGGAGTTTTTGCAGGCATGAGTACCTCAGAATGGCCTAAATAATTTATCCCTGTTTTTTTCTTTTCCCCAGTAGGGTTCTCTTTAAAATGCTTCCAGCCCTTTAAAGTTTGGGAGCACACTGTACTTGTGGAAAGAAAAAAAAATTACAAAGAAAAAAATGCATAATGTATGATAATGTTGAAAGTAGCAAGAATTAAAGTAAATGGTCTGATATAAAAAGGGTTTCAAACAGGATTAATAATTCTGCAATTTGTTATACAAAGTCAATTTTTCCACTTCCAAAGCTAAGTTGCCTAGTGGGGTTTATTGGCTCACTCATTATTAGGTATATATCACTTTTATTGTTTCACATTTTTATGTGTTTATAAAAAAAAAAGAGAAAAAAAGAAAAAAGACATCATTCATGAATAAAACATTTTTGCTCTAAGCTGCCATATATGAAAGTTGGTCTAGGAGCCTATATCCTCTTTTATTGGAAAAGGGAAATACATTGTATATTTATGTATTTATGGGTTGGTCCGTGTTGGGAGGTTTTGTGTGTTTGTATGCATATGAACATATATATGCATATGTATATATGGTAATATGGCAAAATGCGTGTGCATCTATTATGTGCCCCATTACCATATGTATGCACACACCAATCTTTGAAAAAAGACTTTGTGATGCTAAGAATTATATGTTTTCTTTCTGGTAAGCCTTCTGATAAGCCAAACCCTGCCCCTCTTCTGCTCCATTTGACTTATCCTGGACAACACCTTTTGTAAATGCCATTCTTCTTTCCCCCTTTTCCGTATCCATCGGGTTTCCTGGGTGCTGCCAAAGCCCTGTCCCTGCTCTGATCCGTGGCAGAGTGTCTCCTGTCCAAATGTCACCTCAGAGCACCAGACAAGATTGATCATCCAGGCAGCAGTCGATGTGCCGCCGCAGATGATGTGAGGAAATGTTAGCTTGATAGATAATGGTTTTATTTTTGGTCTTCCTAATCACTCCGCACCTGGTAGGAGTTTTATATGAACAGATAAGTGGTATCGAGAGACAGATAGAAGTTGATGGGGAACATTTTTATGTATGAATGCATTTATTTATTTATTTACTTAGAATATTTGGGTTCAAGGATTTTTCTGGGCAGTTTTATGAAGGTTTGCTTTTTTTTCCTGATCTTCCTTCATCATATTAAAACTAATTTCCTCTTGGCAAATTTTCACCAGAGTTTTAGAGTTAATAGAAACAAAAATTAAAGAGATGTCCAACAAACATAATTTTAGCTGATTTGAGGGAACTGGCTCTTCTAAAAGCAGCTTTAAAAAATGGAGTTTTTACTGAGAGCTCAGCCTTTGACCTTAAGACTCTGTCCTCTTTAGTGTTGAGAGGTAAATTACATTTGCTAACTTCATCTATGACATGACACAAGTAACTCCATAAATGCTCCATAATTGTGCTGTCATTATATGGTTATTGCTGCACATTGTCAACAAAATGATCACCCTGAGGCCCCATAACTCCAGTGTCTGGCACATGGTAATTAGCTAAGAAAGGACTAGGATCTAGGGGTTTTAGAGGAGTTCTTTCAGCACACACACAGGGAAATCAGCATGTTGAATGGACACCTCCAAAGAGAGCAACAGTGGAGATGGGAGCAGGAAGAAAACGTTTTGAAAAACATTTTGAAAAATGTGAGACACAAGCTTAATGGCCAACTAAAAAAACCTGTAAATTAAGAGAAAGAAAGCTAAGTAGTATCATAGTCCACTGCCTCACAGCAGAAGTTTCTGCACTGAGTTGGGCACTTGTCATCAGAAACAAGGCCAAGGACGGCTTTGTCCCAATAAGAGCTGTCTCTCTTTTATTTTTTACATTAGTCATTGCTGCAGCTACAGTCAGATCTGAAGTGGAGATCAAAAATTTTCAGAGAGCTCTGAGACAAAGACTTTATGATATCTACTGCATATTTTTCCAGTCTATTTGGAATTATCTTATGTGTCCAGACACTGGACTATCTGACTACAGTGTCCTGTTTAAGCCCAAGACCACGAGTGTTCTGCCATTTGGCCGTACTTCCCTCCTGTGTCTCTAATGTAGGCTGAGTCCTGGAGTCCTCTATGATGACAACCAAAACTTGCCCAACCAAATGGACTCCTCTATGATGACAACCAAAAGTTGGTTGGTTTTTTTTTTATGCAGCTTAGATTTCATGGTTGAGAAGGCAAATATGACCTGTACCATATGACAGGTATCTGGCTTTCAGCACAGCAGGGTCTGTTTGTTTCTGCCTGCAGGAAAGCTAATTTTATAGATAGTGAAAAAGTGGGCCATGGGATTTGTTGTACTTTTGTTTGAGGACTTTGCCGCCCCTGTTGCATCTTGAGGCCATTGTTGAGGCCATACCTCAAATCCTGGATTCAGTTCTGGGCCACTCAAAAGAAGACAGATTTTCAGGTGTTCGAGTGTATCTGAAGATGGGCTATAGAGCTGGGGAAGGATCTGGAGGAAAAGCCTGATGAGAAGCAGCTGAGGCAGCTGGGGGGCTCAGTCTGGAGAAAAAGAGGCTCAGGGGGCCTCTCACACTCTAGTGAGGTGGGGCTTGGTCTCTTCTCCCAAGTGACAAGCGACCAAAAAAGAGGAAAACACCTCAAGTAGCACAAGCAGAGGTTTAGAGGTTTATTAATATCCTTAGGATATTAGGAAAAATTTCTTCACTGAAGGGGTGACATTGGAACAGGCTGCCCAGGGAAGTGCTGGAATCACCACGCTAGAAAGTATAAGGAAGGCACTTGTGGATGACTTAGTGGTGAATGCAGTTTGGTGTTCATGGCTCGGCTCAAGGATCTTGAAAATCATTTCCAACCTCAGTGTTTTTAGGATTCCAGTCTCATCTCTGTTAACCCCAGAGCAAATTTCCAGGGTTGGATTATTTTATTTTTTTTTTCCCCAAAGTGCTTTAACTGAGCAACAAGGATATGGAAGTTAGAAGTAGAGAAGCATTGGTGTTATTCCTTGCTCCAAAAACCAGGCTGGTATTTTGCAAAAGTAGAACAGTCTACTCTTGGGACAGCTGTATCTATCTTTAAGTTATACATCTGGAGAGATGCTGCCCGAATTGTTCTTTTCGCTTACTAACTATCACTCTGCTTGGCCTGCTGGCTCTCTTTCTCAGACTTCAAGCTCATTATATATAATCCCGAAACTTTAGACTCATAACAGTTCTGAATATTTTTTACCTGCCTTGCTTACCTCTACCAGCACATTTTCTAGGCTTAATTATAGGTGATTTGGACAAGATCATGGGGAAAGATTTTTGCACAACACGGACCTGAACCCACGTCTGCAGGCATCCCAAACTTCTGCCCTAAGCACTGACTCATCCTTCCTCCCACACGTTATCCCTCAGCCCTCGCTGCTCTTGGTTCCTGTCCTTATGCCAAGGGAAGAGGGCACACAGAGGAGAGGCAAGGGAGAAGACCCATGACACTCAAAAACACTGGTACAGCCAGGGGTGTTTGCAGTTACTTTTTTCAGGCATTTTTTTGGTTGCTTTTCCTCCCCTCATTAGCACAAAGCAGCTGGAGTTAAGGCCTTGGCCTGACCCCAAGGTATGGTCGGTGTTCAAGCTGAGAATGAACTGCTCAGTTGCTCACTGCAGTGAGTGATTACCTGGTTGTTGTACTTTTTTGTTCAACTATTATTGCAATTATTTGAAGTTAAATTTTGAGTGGATTCACTGCTCCCAGACTCTGAAACTTTCATCACCAAATTCAGCAAATTCTCCTAAATTTTTTTTTTTTTTTTGAAAATGGGAATATTAGTCAAGATGGTAACTTGTACAAGATGAAATCCTTAAAGCTAAATTCAGCCCTGTAATTTATCCAATGACTTCTTCATAGAGCTGCTGCAAAGATGAATTGGTCTGGAATGTATATGTTGAATATTTAATGCAAATACAACATGCCATAAGTGCATGTCCTGCAGGTAAAATGTAATTATTCTAATTATGCTGCAATAACTGTACATCTACAGAGTAAATTACCTGATTATTTGCATTCTGTGCTCTAAAATGTTCTAATTCAGTCTCCAAACTCATGCAAACCAGTTTCCTTAGCATAAGAACTCCAGATATTTTGTTTAGCAGGCACGCCATGGCAAAACACAGTTCTGGGGTTACTGACACATCTTTTACCCCTTATTCACATCTTAGTGGCTGCTTCCACTCACCTGAAGCTGGCTGTGATTTGTTTGACAGATTCAGAAAGATGTCCACAGCATTAGCCTCAGCAATGGGCAGCAGGGCTGCTGTTGTCCATCTGTATGGCCAGGAAGGCTGTGGCACACTGTGGTGAATTATTGTGTGAGCAGGAGCTCGGTGCTGGGAGATGATATCTCCATTTTCTCATGCAGATGGATGAGAAAAGCACACAGGAAAATGGAACAGCACCACGGCAGAAGGGATAAGGATAAGGACTCCCCTCCAGTGAAGGAGGAAAACCATGTGGGACAAAATGAGAGGCCATCTGGGAGCAGTGTAGAACCAGCAGCAATGCAGCCCTTGTAGCAGTCACCCTGAAGGCAAAGGGTGCTCATATAAAGAGTGGTACAAATCTTTCAGCACTTTTTGTTGCGCTAGGAACAGGGGTAAACAGATTTTTACTGTGTGGGTGGTGAAACTCTGGAACAGGTTGCCCAGAAAGGAGCTGGATGCCCCAGAGCTGCAACCAGTCAAGGTCAGGTTAGACAGGGCTGTGATTCCACTGATCCAGTGGAAGATGTCTCTGGTCACTGCAAAGGGCTTCTAGTAGATGATTTTGAAAGGTCCCTTCCAACACAAAGAGTTTTATGATTCTATGATCATAAAAAGATTGATTAAAAGAGACCTCTGTAGATGATCTCATCTAAGTTTCTGCTTAAAACCAACACAAGGAGAAATCAGACATGGTTTTGTCTAAATAAGTGTGAAAATACGCAGAAATGAAGATTTCATAGCATTCCTAGTACCTAGTCTTAACCTCACAAAGAACAATGCTTCCCCACCATCCTTCAATGTATTTTCTACCACTGCTGAGAAGTATTGGCTTTTTGATCTTTGAAACCATCCCTAAGGTAGTTGGGGACAAAAATTTAGGGAATACAAGGTTAGACTGTGTAAAAGTACATAGGAGGGTGGTGTTGGCAGAGAAAACAATTGTAAAACCAGAAGATTTCCTGGATTCCCTGTTCATAGTAATATCAAGATACAGTAATATCAAGGTAATGTCAAGACACAGTGTACACATGCAAGTATAATCTATACATATGTACAAATAAAGCTCAAGTCTAAAAGATAAGCATTAAGTGAAGATGGTCCAAAGCCTAATTTCTGCTCTGTCACTGACTGATGGATGATCTTGATCAAGTCACTTTTCTGCATAACAGGATTACTGAGGGAAACTTTCTAAGTTGCTCTGATCCATAATAATGACAAGAGCTAGGTAAGAATAAGGTCATGCAGTAATTATTATCATTACATACTATTAGGTGTTGTGTATCATGCACACAAAATAATACATTCCTGTGAAATTTATCACCAGAGGTCAATAAATTCCTCCCTCCCCATTTTTTTTTTTTTTTAATTCTCAGACTGGAGTTAAATGATCACTTTTTATTGAGCAGGTATCATGGATTCCCTTCACTCACCTCTTTCTCTCTGTCTGGGATGGTCTCTGAGGCTTTGTTTTCTCCACTCTACGGCAAAGGCAATTCAATTAAGACATCAAGCCAGCCTGAAACTGAGGTCTCTGAGGTGCACTGGAGACAATCTTCTAAGATGGCCAGTCCTGCAGAAATGAATGTCTTTCTTATTAATTTGGGAACACAATGGTTCTTCCTGACCCTTTGGACCCTGCTTTTTATTGATCAAAGTATGTAGGCATTTTTCCTTGAAGACAGAAACTTGAAGATGAAGGCTGTTTCCTAAAATTGGGTTATTTTTGTTGGGAAGATGATGCATACTGGAAATTAATAGTCAAAATTTTAATTCACAAACTAAAGTACATTAGTTTTTGAGTTTTACCTTTACTATGATATATAAACTTTTTTTTTTTTTTGTCCCATGGTCTGTGCTTAAAAATTAAACTGAATGTCTTATTCAAAGTGAGGGGTTTTTTTATATTTTAAAGTCTGTTCTCAGATACAGTATTTCTGATGAGTTTCTAGGGATTTCTGATGTAATTCATGCTCCACAAATAGAACTTTGACACCAAATTATAGAGAATTCTGGTGATGTTAGTCCTAAATGACGCTCTATATCATATTTTGTTACAGAACAAAATACCCATGCAGTTTCAGTAGTAATACCTTATTTTTCACCAATTCATATTTTCTTTTCTTTTTTTTTCATGTTTGTGTTTATTTGGTGTCTACCTTTGTGTGTGTTATTATTTGTTTTATATTTATTGGGTGAAGTTTCAGGTTATACAATGTAGCCATTGGTATTAACAAGGTAATAGAAGAAAATTTTGGCTATTCTTGACCATATTAAAAAAAAAGTAAAAATTAGAAAACAACAGCAAAATAATGTAAATTTAATATGTTTACATTTGGGAACCTCTAGAATATTCGTGTTTTATAACACAAGTATTATTTCAGCACAATATACTGTGATCGTGTCGAGATTCCAGTCTTCATATTCCACCAAAGGTGAATGATGTGCAGGGCTTTCGTTTCCCACTTGGTCAACACACACTGACAACAATTCTTAGCAATTATTTTCTGAAGGTTTTATCTGCCCTCTGCACACTCCCTCCCCTTCTACTCTCACTTTCCTTCTGTCTGCTGCATCACATTTATGAAGATTTTCATATTAGGCATGCAAATATCCTAAGCAGGAGTTCTCCTTAAGCAAGTTCTCCTTGGCCTTCTGCAACATTTCTGGGAGGTCCAAAAGCAAAGAAAATTTCTGACATGACCAAATATTTGCCAAATCAAAGACACATCTTTGTGTAATAAGTACATGTTGTATAGGACTTCCTTGAAGTGAAAGAATAGACAGTTAATAAATCCATTTGTTTTGCTTTTAACATTGCTGTAAAATGTTTCATATGCATATTGTCATGTGTAAGCTGTGGTAAATGTTTATAATGGACCAAGAGAAATGTGTACATGAGGTAACATGCACATGATTTTTCTTTTCAAAGCATAGAAAAGATCCTAGAGGAAGGAAAGGTGCTTTCTGTTAATGATCACCTGCTTTGAAATATGTGAAGATAAACCCCTGAAGCCGAAATTGAGCAGATCATCCCATTATTATGCACACATGTTGTTCAAAAGTTTCAGAAAATGTGGATTATGTGAAACACACACATGTTATAGTTAAGTAGGCATTTGGAAACATTTTTGATGAATTGCAGTGTTCTGGAACTAAGCGCAAGTATTGCACAAAATCAGAATTTATCCCAACAAATATCTACCCATGCTTAGTCTTACAACTTATTACACCTGTTTTTGAACATGACGTAGAAAAATCTCTCCTATCTCTTTACAGGAGAGATTCTTTATGATGCTATTTAATGATTCTATAATTTCAAGACTGATCCATTTTCCAGTTCTCAGATGGAACTGTGACTCTCTATATATTTCAAAAAGTCTAAACAAAACCTTTAACTGGTGCTTAATTCTTCCTTCTTTTTTCCTCATATTTTGGTTAATGTTTGTGTCTATAATATAGTGATGGGAGGAATTGTCATAAATCTCCCCATACCCTTCTTTTCAAGCTGATTCACAATTTATGTACATTTGCTTCTAATGAGATGATTAGAGCGAAATCAGATCAGATTTAATCTGCAGTTAAACTGTGAAGTTATTTTTCCCCTACAATGAGGTTGTAAAACCAACATCACATTTAAACTGCTATGTGTGATTTTTTCTTTTTTTTTTTGTTGACTTCAATATTTCACAACTGCAAAACAAGCCATCTATTTGAACATAGTAAATGCTGACATCTGGTTTGCAGCTACTTCTAAACTACATAAGTTGAATTAGAACTGTGTTAATATATTTTTCAGAGATATGTTGAAGTATGAGATAAATTTATTGGAGTTTCTCTTGAAATATTGTTTACTGAAGGTTCACAGAGCTCCCAGATTTGGCAATGGAAGATCTTTTCCAATTTTATACGTAAATTAACTTTTTCAATCCTGACAAGATCACTAGAGATCATGGTCTTTTTGTGTCCAGCAGCTGGCAAATCTTTGCTAGTATCAGTTCCCTTTTTTCTGGATGCATAACATATTAAATTTTAGATGTCTGTGCCTCTCCATTTATTCAATTTGGTAGAGTCACATGCTTAGCTTGAGTACTCTCTTGTAAGAGCCCCACTGTTGATCATTTCTTGCTTCTGTTTTCTGCATGCTCACCAAAGGGCTCATGCCAGGTTTGCACAACTGAGTCACACCAGCTCTTTCCTGACTGTGAAACCTCATTAGCAACAGAGCAGACACAGATCCCTGATTTTGACATCCCTTTACCAATGATATCAAACGGTGAAGGTCTTTGCCTTCAGAACTAGACTTTCACCCATAGCTTGCTAATGAAATAGCCAAGAATCATTGCAGTAGCAATAACACATGCACACAAGTTGTTGTTAAAGTCTGTGTGAGCTGCAGGAAATCACGAGTCTCCCACACTTTATGGACGCAGGTTATTACAGCCCAAAGCCCACTAAGGGAGGGTATATATCAAAACCCAGAGCCCTTTCAAAGCAGGAGACGCATTGTCCCATCACTCTAAAGTGAGTCTTGCACTCACAGCATGACACACCAATAGCTTTAAAAGCACGATGACTATATTGTTCAGGTGACTCAACTTGGCCATCAGACCACAATCACTTGAGCCCATGTGAATCCTCCATAGTATAAAATGCCAGCCTGTGAGTCCTTGCCAGAACAACTGATTGCAAGGTCATAGCCTTAGAAATCAAGGTCTTCCCAAACCAATTGTCTAATCAAATAACCCAAAGTAACTATATTTAATTCTGTCCCTTTTTGCAGCATTTCTATCCTGTTATTTTAGAAGAATATAGAACTTGTATACTGTACAACATGCTTATCTATAGTTTAGCCAGTGAAATATTATTAGTTTTCATATCTATAACTTTTATTGTTTTATCTTTGACAAACTCTGAAATAGTACACTAGTGACATTTTTAAAAATTAGCCTTCTGCTTTTAAAGACCACTCATCATTTTTATCTATCATTGTTCTGGAAATGTCACATTGATTTTATCCTCTGTGCAAAAAATGTTAACATCCAAAAAACCCCCCCAAATAATAGTCTGACACTTCAAAATCAGCTGCCACTGTTGGATAGAGCAAAAATAAATAAAAAGAACCATTTTCTTGAAGGACAGGGGAGAGAAAAAAGAGCATAAAAGTGAGACAGAAAAAAATCTTTATCTCTTTCTGACAATACTGACAATAACCAAAATAGCAGGAATCATAACCAGTTCTTTCTGTTCCAGCGGTATATACAAATAGTAATCATGTTGCTGATCAATAGAAATGCTCCCAAACTATTCTTAAGAATATTTAGTTAAAAATCCTTCTAAGTGTGAGGTAATGCACTGAACAAGAAAATGGGAGGAAAGGTAAGAAAATTCAGGCTCCATTTCCTTTCCCTTTCTCCCAGACCCAGCAATATGATTGAGTAACAGAGACCTTAAACTGAAATTCTGGCCTTGCCAGATCATGCAGGGGTTTTGGCCATGACCTCACCATCCTCAGGAGGTAAAGCTCAGTGACAGGAGGGTAGTGTTGTACCCCTGGTGAAGAAAGGGCTGGACCAAGCAGCTCTCCAGAATCTCAGCTTGTCCCAGGCCAAGTCCTTTCTAAGTGAAATTATTGCAAGGTTAATTTTGTTGGCATTGAATGGTGGACCAAAATACTTGTGTCCACATCCAGGTGGGCAGTGGAATAGGGAAATTGGTGGATGGGGGCTAAAAATAAACAGGTAGAGAAAGAGTGGGGGTGGTCTATACAGGTGATAATCATAGATGTGTCTAAAGGGTTTCGTCCTTTAGACATCAGGTCTAAAGACAAGTTAGGAAGAAAATTCCTTAAAAATGCTTTCTGAGGGCACATGGAATGATTTGGTGATATTTATTTGTCTTCATAGCCATTTGTTTAAGATTATCTATGGTTGTTTTTTTTTTTTTAATTTGAATATTTAAAAACAAAATAATTATGTCAATGTTGAGCACAGTCAGTGTAGCTTTTATTTTTCTGTAAGGGTTTTTTAGATCCCTTAAAAAACTTTCTCTGTCATGATAAACAATGCTCTGTCATTTCCTCCAGAGCTATATTTAGAGCTAGATTTAGCATTGGCTTCTGTCTTGCCATGACCATCTACACAATTGCAAAGAAATCATACAAATATGTTCTGAATCTCTGCTTCATCAGGTCCAATGAAGAATGTTTTCCGGTGGGCTCATGCCTTCAAGATGATTGAGTCTGGAAATTAAATTAGAATGAATCTGCTGCCCATATGCTACCAACATGTGCCTTCAAGTCCTATCTTCTTCCCTGAGACATGAAAAGGCTTCTCCTTGTTCCCAACAGAGCCCAACCATGATTTTCCTCAATGTCTTCTTGTCCCCTCACATTGCAGCACAGCATTCACCATGAAAATCTGTCCCTTCAGCAAAAGAATATAATTTCTCCACATCAGTTTGCTCATAAACAGTCCCTAATTTCTTTCTGCTGTTGGATCAGGTTAAGAGCAAAGTTTGGTTTTATAAATCAAAGGCCCAAACCCTTTATTTTGGAAGAAGAGGAGAATGAAACAGTTAAATATGCAGATAATATGAACAAATCTGCTTTATTTTTTTAGTAAACTTGGGAATAGTTTCCACTCCAACGTAAATATGATTTCAATTTAGCATTTCATCCTTACTCAGCAAAGCATGTTAACACCCTCTAAATTTTAAGCAAGTCCTTAAATCCCATTCCAGTGGCACTTAATCAGGCACTAAAGTTAAGGATGTGTTTAAATGCTTTGATGACTTGAAGCCTAAACAATGAGCAAAGTAATGACTTACTGAGATTTCGCTGTGCCAGGAAATAATGCTTATTGAAGAAAGGACACTATGATACACCTCAAGCCATTTCATGGTGAAAGAAAGGGCTTTGGATTTCTCTCCTGGTTTTCTGCAGTCTTTCACCTTCATTAAAAGAAAATAACACAAAAGAAAGGAAAAATATCCTTGAGAAATATTCAGAGCCATAAATAAATAATGAGGCATACAGTATTTCAATCTATAATCACAGTTTATGAAAGTTGTGGAGAGTGTGGTAGAAATTTGTTCATCTGTCTTGTACATGAACAATAAGGCCATGTCATGAACAATGAGCCTATAAAACAGGATCATAACAGGAAGAAAGCTTTTATGTACATATTATTAAGATTAGGATATAACACTGTAAAGCTCCTTCTTTATTTTATTTTTTTTACTTAAATTGAACACTGCATATATAAGAAAGATATGCTTTACCTCCTTCCTCACTGATGGAATGAGTTTGTAATTGTTTTTATGTGGAAAGACTATTTGGGCAAGTAATGAGGCTGTGCTTCCTATACATCTCAGTGGTGAAACAGTTAATTTTAAAATCCAAATTTATTTTATATTCATGAGAAAACACCTGTATAGGGCATGCTTGTATCCGCAGGACAGTAACACCTTGACTGATTTAGTATCAATCCTTACACTATAGCTTGAGGATATTGAAGAGACAAGCATATTATATTGTTTCAAATGAGAATTTCAAAAAGTACTGAATAAAGGATAAGAAAACTTACAAAACTGAGCATAAACATTCAGGTTCATTGCATAAGCAGGTCAGAAACTGGAAAGATTAGAATGTGTTCATGTTGTGTGACTGTTCCACGAACCCTTACTACAGAATGTCTTGCTCTCCTGAAACCAACAGTAATCAACACAGATCACTGTAAACCATTAGACAGAGGTCTGTAAAATGGGGATAACAGTGTACTATTTCCCAAACTACCTGGTGTCTTCAGATTAGGAGTACCAAAATAATACACAATAGTCCTATTTGAACAGCATGTCAATTTTGCTATACATGCCTAGATGTGTGTAATGCTCCCTGCATTCCTTTGAGAAAATGGAGATTATCTGTGTTAAAACATATATCATATTATTCTTTCCTTCTCTATGAAAGATGTGAAGCACAACCACTTTTGAACTGGGCCCAGTAAGAGTTCAAATAATCATCTCAATAAATGGGCTTAAAAAATTTCACACCAACATTTAATTCAAAAATAAAAAATAGAAAAGAAACAAATAAACATGCTAACAAAAGAAATCCTGATATGAAGAAGATTACTGGGACAGGAACTACCTTTTCCTTTAGTTTTATATTACACTCACAAGAAAAGGCGTCTTATATTTGAGGCTAGCAGACGCTAATGTAATAATTAACATTAAAAAATTAGGAACATTTGAAACCATCAGACATCACATCTGTGTGCTTTTTCCATTCATACGTTGCTGATACTCATAGGGGAAGCAAATAAAGCTTAAGAACTATCAGGTTCCTTCTTGAATATCTCACAGAGGCTTGAACTTCATAGAGGAATTATCTTAATCATATCATCAAAGGAAACGGCTTGAAATATGATCTCAGATGGAAACTCTGATGAAGAGAAGTATAGCATAAATTTCTCGGCACTCAAGCCTTAGAAATTACAGCCATGACTCCATATCTCAGTCTCTGTAAGGAATAATAATTACTATTTGGCAATTTATCAAGGTGAAGGTTCCACTGGAGGGAACATCGTATTCAATTTGGGAGCTGAAATTACAGAACTAGTGAGATATTGAATAACAGCACAAAGCAGGACGTATAGGCAAGGAAAATGATGGAACAAATCTGAAGTAAAGGTGAAGAACTCAGAATGAGCTATCAAGACAACCTCCTTGTTTTCCAGTTATTCCCTTTAGATCCTCCAGTAGAAAAGATTTTGTAGCATGCCAATACAGCTCACCAACTAGTGTCAGAAGCATTATGAGAAGATAGAACCTGGAAAAATACAGGTACTTCTCTTTTTAGACTGAACTTGAATGAATTTTCTGAGTACGCTTAGAATACTAGAATCACAGTGTATCCCGAGTTGGAAGGGACCCACCACACAAATTGGATCCATTTCCTGGTTCTCCACAGGAAGTAACTGCTGAATTTGTCTCAGGCTTTTCCTTGGCTATAGTTTTCCAAAATATTTAATTAAGTGTTTGAAGAGACTTATAACTTAACTATCTGTAGAGTCAAAATTAAATATATGATTAAGAGTACATTCCCCATTTACAAGCTGCTGAGGCAATCGTTTTAAGAAATGTTTTTTCCTTGCTCAACACACAAGTCCCTATTCCCGCTTCATGGAAATTGTGAGGAATGTTCATATAACTTAGATTCCCTTATATCTCCCACTTCAGCTGTCATTTCCAAGGGTGGAAGTATATATACATAACCTGTAACCTGTAGAACCTGTCCCGTGACAGACAAAATTTGTGCAAATTCTTTACTTTGGTTCTAATTGTAAGGGTAAGATATCAGTACTTTTAGGATTTTGTAGGGAATCAGAGAAGCCCCTAAGGACCCTTAACAATGTGAATGTAGAATTAGTAGGAAATTGGACTGGATGACCCCCTGGGGTCTCTTCCAACCTAAATTGTTACATGATTCAGGCTTCCCAAGGAAGTGGCAGAGTTGTCATTCTTGGAGGTATTTAGCAGACAACGAGATTTGGCTTTGCAGTGTGAGGTTAAGGATTGGTCTCCATGTTCTTAGAGAGCTCCTCCAGCCTAAATGATTCAGTGTTTCCATGATTCTGTGATCTGGTCTGCTCTAGATATCTCTGTTACCATATGGGGAATTGCATATGGAAATTTGCATTCTTGCTGATTATAAAACCACAGAATCTAAGAATGGTTATGGGACTGCTGGAGGTGTTGTACTCCACCCTCCCTGTTGTGCCCTGCTCAGACTCTCAAATCTGCATTGGTTATGGAGCTGTTATACAACGACTCAACAGGAGTGTAACATTTTATCTGGGTATGCTAGACCACTACTTATAAGAATATAAAGAACATATAAGCATGCATTTTCCACAATTTGAAAAACATTATGTGTCACCTCTTTTGTTGTAGGTTGATTAAGGCAAGGGGTGTCTTTACTGTGGCCTGCAACTTTCAGAGGTTTCAGCACTACAGATACATTGTGGAGGACTTGTGTTAACTAAGCTAATGATCAATTAAACAAATTTGAATAGTATGTTAAATGTGTGACATTGGATTTTCTAGGCAAGAATGCCTAAATCTTGGTAGCTGAACCAGAGGCAGGACTGGCACAGTGAATTTATCTTTGCATTAATGCATTTAGTTCACAAATTTCCTGTGTATTTGTTTAGTCTCAAGGATATTCAATGCAATATTCCCAGACTGATACATGAATTACTGCAAAAATGTTTAGGCAGTGTCATGCTTTATGAACCAGACCCCTGGGCTGTTCAGTATGGGTTAAACCAAGGACAGACTGTTTTTCATGACAAAGATATTAAGCTATCTATATGAACCCCTGACCATCAAATTACTCACTGTTTGTCATACCATTTTTAATTTACATGGTACAAGGGGCTTAAATGTCAGCATCTCTGTTATAACTTAGACTCCAGTGTCTTTAATTAATGTTTCATGTTCATGTTATGGTTATTTAGAATTTGCTGAAAACCCAAGAGTCATAAATTTCTTTTACAGGTCTTTGTGGTATGAACTTTAACAAAACAGCTATAAAGAGGTAATAGGAATGAACAGTACATCACATAAAGCACAGCAAAGGAAGAAAGGTGGAAATAAACTCCAGGCAGATAAAAAAATTTCATCTTTTTAGATTGGTGTTTATGATAATTTCATTATTTCTTCAGACACAGGGACACAGAAGGTAAATAAGGAAACTGTGCATAAAAAAATTCATAGTTGTTGGGTGTTGCATTTTCTTTTTGTATATACATTAGGATTAAATTAATATCTTTTAAAAAGATTTAACTAACTGAAGCTGAAAGGAGTCCATCTACTTGCATTCAATACTCCTGTCTCAGTTAACCTGGTGTTCTTTGTGAGTGCCTGGACTCTTTGAGCTGGGCACAGAGCCATTAATGTGAGTTTGGTCTTGCAGCTGGCAGTGAGGACAGGGAAATTCACTCTGTTGATTGTCATCCATGAATGTGGAGTCACATTGCAGACGTAGAATAAACTTGGGAATCTGAAAAAGTCAATGAAACCATATGAATGGGAGTAGAGGATACTCAGCTTCCAAATGTGGCCGCCTTAGTGACAGAGGTAAAGACCACATCTTGTTTTCTTCTGAATCACTCTGGTAATTGGTCAAGTTTAAGTGGGAAACTGTAGTAGGGAATAAGCTTATGTTCAATGTAAAGGAAGATATAAATGGACTTAAGAATATGAAACAGCTGTTATGAACAGTGTATGTGGAGTAAATTAAAAACCGCTATAGTATGACTAAGAAATATAGTACAAAATGTGTAGCAGATTGGAATTGAGGCTGATATATTTTCATATGAGTGAGGAAGATGCCTTCTTGTCAAGTTCTCTTCTAACACACAAGCCAGACATGGATTTATGTTCGCAAAATATTGGAGGCTTGTGTCTCCAAATAAATAGCAGAGTGGCTCAGAACCATTCTTTTTTTTTTTTTTTTCAAAAGAATGGTAAGTCTCACAATGAACGTGTTTGCGCATGTGTGCTAATACAGAAATATATAAGAAATAAATTGTGTTAGGAATTTGTCAAAATTGTATATGAACTTCATAAATCCCTAAGTTGCCTTAAAAATAAAGATGAAGAAATTCTGTGCTACCACAGGTCAACCTTTGGTAAACTTTGTGGGAAGGAGCTGAAATAAAAGAACAGATTGAAAAAAGAAGGAAGTTGTCCTGACCATAGAGGGCCATTATCTATCAACATGATTGTGACATCTCAGTGTCTTCAAGAGCACCCAGAATACACAAAGCCATTTGAAGAATGATCAGCACTGCCCTGTTCTTACCACCTCTGTTCATCCACACAAAGGCTGAGAAATGTTCTACAGCTTTATCCTACTTTGCATGCTTACCTGCAAATACACATATGCGTGAAATATTACAGTTGTGTAAACAGGGTCTTTTGTTGCTTTCATGCTGGGAATTAAACATTCTTGTCATAATGATGCAATCTAGATGGATAAAATACAACAGTTAGGAAAACTCTGAGCTTATGATTTGTTTCACAGAGAAGTAAAAAAAAGTACAGACAGACTATATCCAGATCCATGTCATTGTTATTTTCAAATCCATACATCGTTTTTGTATACACTGAGATGACCACCAGTTGCTCAAGGAAGAGTTCTGTAGTTCTAAACAGAAGTGACTTGGTGCCTCATCTGAAGTGATTTCCTCAATTTACAAGGATTTTGGGAAGTCTTTTATTTGCTGGATGAAATCCTGCCTTGGATTCTTTTTGTCAACCTTGCAAATATTTTGGTTAAGTTTGAGTCAGTGAAAAATGAGATCATTCAGCTGTCTCTTTTCTTGTTCCAGTCAACAACAAAAGCATCCAGCTTTGCTTCTGTTGCCTTCTCTGCCTACAGTTTCTGCTGCTTTCCCATTTCCTGCACTCAGCTTGACCCCCAGTGTTCCTGCTAACCACATTTCTTCATTGAAAATAACTTACATATTCTCCTGACTCCTTTAGATGAAGAGAAAGTTGTGATGGAATATTCATTTATAAGACTGAGTGCTCAGTAGTGGGACCCACAGCCTGGTCAAAATTTGGGGAGTGGAGGAGAAAGCAGGGAAATGAAAAAAAAACCCAAACAAACTAAATCAATAGAGTGGCTGGGGAGGAAAAAGATGCCATTTAGAATCAAAAGAAAACCCCACTCTCTCTCCCCAACAACTGAAATTCCAATCTTGATATAAGTAGAAGGGGGGGAGGTTTGGGGGGGAAAAGAAAAATAAAAGAAGAATAAAGGATTTCTTTTATTCTCTTCAGAATACTTCAGTACCAAAGCATTTTCAGAGACTGCAACCATGCCTCAAGGGATTGAAAATGCCTTCTGTCATCATTCCCATCCATTGAAATGTACATTAGACACTACAGAGAGAAAACTGGGGCAAGGCAAAAATGAAACAAACCAAAACCAAAGCAAAGCCCATCAAAGAAAGGGCTCGTATTTTTGTGGAGTTCAAAGGAATGGTGTGTCCCTAAAACAAACCAATTTTCTCTCCCTACATACATCACACACACACACACACACACACACAACTTGAACACACACACTCACACAGGCTTCTGGTCTCGTTGTAGGCATCCACTTTCTGAATAACCATTTCTGTGAGTAAACAAGCTGCTCCGACTGCAGCATAAAATGAGCTTAATAACAACTGAGATCAAAATGAGCCAAGATAGTAGGGGATAATAGTGGGGGATCATTCCTAAGACTGTTTGCCCCTGAAGGGAGAATTTTTATTATGACCTTGTACCACCGAGCGGGCATGTGCTCCTGGCTGGATCAAATGTAGGCCTTGGCAAAGCTCTCTGCCTGGGAATGTGGCTGCAGTGTCTAGTTTTTAACACTACTGGAAGTGTTGCTATGGGCACTGAGGCACGGGAGCCAAATACAGGGGAAGGGAAATAATGAAAAATGCTGATTAGGAGCTCAGAGAAAGGAATGGAACATTTGTGCTTAACAATAAAATGTGATGCTCTGGTAATCTCTTTCTTGGCTGTCTGTACTCCATAGGATTTTTAACATACTTTTTGTGTATTACTATATAGTTTATTTAATACACATTTACTCTATGGGATATTGAATATCCTCCTTTAATCCCTGTTAAGCTACCTACAAACACCCTTCTCAAAAAAACCCCACAACCTTTTCCAACAAAGCTAGATTGAGTCTAGTGCACACTCATGCTCTAGGAAACACAAAACAAACTCTCATGCTGACTGCTTAAGAGAACAGACATTAATTAGGACTCTCAGATGTGCTACAGACCAAAGAAAATATTTCCTTCTACGAGAGCTTCCTTTTGGCTATCCACCCTAGTATGGTTTACCCTTTTCCCACTGCTAAATGGAAGTTCATACCTATGTCATTTTCTCAGTGACATCCAAGGCACCAACACGATAAACAAGCGAACAAAGATAAACCTTTGTGGTTTCCAACACTTTCTCTTTAGCCAGTTGTCACACTGGGAGATTGTTTCTCATTCCCAGATTTTAGATATTTGAAAACAGAGCTATATCGGTGTGAAAATTTGAACAAACCCACAGTTGTTTAGCTGTTCAAAGAGCGGGAATCTCTTGTAGTTGGGTATCTTCTTTTAAATCAAAGTAGTTGGGTATCTTCTTTTTAATTAAAGTAGTATGCACTTGTTCACCATACCAAATTTATCATAGAACCACAGAATCCTAGAAAAGAGTGGGTTGAGTTGTGTTGTGTTATAAGGGTTCCTAAAAGAAATCTAGGTCCAAATCCCTGCCATGGGCTGGAACGCCTTCCACTGTCCCAAGTCCACTGCTCCAAGTCCTGGCCAACCCAGCCCTAAATGCTTCCACAGATGGAGCAGCCACAACTTCTCTGAAAAACCTGTGCCTGTGCCCTACCCCCCTCATTGTAAATAATTTCTTTCTAATACCTCGCTTAACCCTACACTCCGTCAGTTTGAAGATATTCCCTTTGTCCTGTCACTCTAGGCCATTTTCCAAGGTCCCTCTGGTGCTCTCTTGGAGCCCCTCTAAGCACTGGAAAGGTGTCCAACACGTCTCTGAAGCCTCCTCTCCTCCAGCTGAGCACCCCCTACACTCTCAGCCTGTCTCTTTGTGACCTCCTTTGGATCACTTCAATAGCTCCATATCCTTCCCATGTTGGGGCCCAGCCCTGGATCCAGCACCTGCAGATGTGGTTGCAAAAAAGTTAAGTAAAAGGGAGATTCAGCTCTAGTGTCCTGGTAAATTTTAAGCTGTGACAGATTAAAACTGGTGTCTGTAATTTTGCCTTTTTTGCAGAATACTTGGCTTGTTGGCCTTCAGTGATCAGAGTCTTAACCATTATACTATAAAAATATAGGGTTAAAAATAAATATTATGGTTTTTCTCATCAAACATATTTCAAACTAATGTACAACGATACCATAGCAGGGTCACCCAAGCTGGGTGTCTGCCTAGAATATAATAACTTATATAATATATCAATATAATTAACTAATTATTACTTATTTTATGTAAATACACACACATTCACCATATATCATATCTGTGTGCATATGCATATAAAATGAAAAGGCAACACAACATGAAAAACTTTCTAAATTTACTAAAGTAAATGGACAAAGTTTTTCTAGCTTCAACAAAATATTAATTCCAGTTCAAAGTGGGTTTCCAGTAAACAGGTAAAACTAGTGAGAACAGGTGGTTTTACCCCTATTTATGTTACTAGGAATGGAGGGATCTTCACTTCTTGTTTGGTAAGGTTTCATATTAAATTAGGAAATCTTGGAAAGTTACATATGAGACAGTTTTGGGTAAAATTGTCCTGATTTTTCTTCTACTCAACATGTTTTATCACGACCTGCTTAACTTAATGGGACCAGACATCCATTAACCTACAGACCTGTGAATGTCTCCTACTTCTCCTGAGCCAAGGATCTGGTCTAGCAACATTTTTTACCTGCATAAATTTTACGGGGCAAATTATTCTCTTAAATTACACCAGAATCACACCTTCAGAATTAAAAAATAGGGAAAGGCAAATCAGAAGAAGCAGGTGGAGGAAGAAGAACCTGGGAGCAGGCAGACAGAAGGAAACCTCATTCATTGTTCTGAGCAGATGCATGCTTGTGGGAACTGAAATAATACCCTGTTTAGCTAATCTGGGTTTGGAAACATGCTGTGCTGTAGATTGGGCATGAAGACAGAGCCTGATCCTTTTCCAGAGGAACAGTATTAACTGTTCAGCATGCACAGGGCCATACCGGGAGCACTCGAACCCTTTTCCTCCTTAAATGCTTCGGCAGCATCCCCCAGACCCACCTTGACTGGTGAGGAAGGGAGTGAGCGGAAGGCAACACTGCTGGATGTCGCTATGAGGAGGTGCTGACCTGATCTCTCTGCTCAGAGCTCTTGATTTGATTCAGGATAGCAGTTGTTAAGAGCGGAAGGAGCTGCTGGCACGGATGGCAGCTGTCTCAGCCAGCCACACTTTCCAACTGCCCTGAATATTTAGAAAAAAATAAAGGAGAGGGAGTAAGAGAGACTGGGAAAGAGAGAGGCTCAAAGAACAAGAGAACAAGCCTACAAAGAGCAGTGGCTGCAGCTCACTCGGAGGAATTCCATTAAATGAACTCATCCGTCATCTTGCCTTTTATTGATGAGTGGCATTGCTTGGCGGCAAGTGACACGGCAGAACAAATGGCATCGGAGCCCTGGCTTCCTCTGCCACTGCACACAGAGACACACAGGCCCCAAAACAATGAGTCATTACTTATTACATCCATTATTAACTCAGCTCAGGCTCATTAGGCATGGAAATTGAGGAGGAAAAAGGAAAAAAAAAAAAAAAAGACAAAACCAGGAGCTAACTTACCCACAGATTTAGGGAAAGAGTGTGGTGGGAGGGGGAGGGAGACGGGCAGTTAAAATCTGCTGCTCAACACTTGTGACATTGTTAAATCCTGAGGGTGGTGGGTAGTTGATCATATGTTTTCCTTTTTCTGACATGATTGCATTGAGGACTATGCTTTAAAGCAACAAGGCCAAAAAGAACAGGAATGTAAGAACTACATCATTAACTACTGCAAGACCTTCAGAATAAAGTTTGTCAGGAATGATGCGGTTTTATTAGAGGAATCTCAGGTGGACACAATAAAAAAAGGAAAAAAAAAAAGACAAATGGAGCTACTAGAATAGCCAATCAAGTTAAATGCAAGCATTTTTTTGAAGGAGAGTGAAATGGAATTCCTGTGTGTCTCACTGTCTGTGCCTTGATTTTATTTCACTGAATGTTGGTTTTCTAAGAGATAGACACCTAGCCCAAAAAAGTGCTATGTACAAATTTCCTTTTCAGTCAAGAGAGAGCTCTAATTTTGTTTCTGAATGACTTGCCCAATCTTAAAAAAAACCAAACCAAAACAATTTAAATTAACTGCCATGTGGAGATGTTGACATCTCTCTTTTTGCTATCAAGGAAGCTGAGATGGCCAGTTTTGATGCAGCATCCAATTTATAGACAGCTAAAGTTAAATGAGTGGACTACTGTTATCTTAGCTCATGCCTGACTATGGTGGCAACTGTGTTCTGGATTGATATGTGAACAAGATTTTTTTCCACTTCTTCGACTACTCAGGACTAGAAAAAAAATCCTGAAGTGCGTCCATTCACATTTAAATAAATAAATTAATAAAACCATTCAGGAAAAAAAAATATAATGTGAGCTAAAGGAGGACCAATAAAATACACACAAAACTAAAGTGGGATTTTTTTCTGAAAAAAAAAATGTATATGGACCCACTCAAATAAAATGAGACAGCAGTAAAACAATTCCAGGAAAAGTAAGGTGTTGGAATTGCTTTAGTCACCTATTCAAGTAAAAGGAAAATTATTCCAAATATCTATACCAGGTTCAATCTGATTCAAGTTTCAGACTTACCTCCGTAAATTCATGTCTTCTTTTTGGCTAGATTTCACCTTTTCTTTGTCAGTGCCCTTTGGCTGAAGGATGAGATGGAAGAAAAGATATTGCTGAAGTACTGAGAAAGACATTGATACTTCAAACATTAGACAAAGTCAGAGCGGAAAGTCTTGAAAATTCTCAAGGGAGTCCCATCAGCCTGTAAATGGAGACTGAGGGCAGTGCAGGTGGTCCTCACCTTTAAACACGGACTTACAAGTGGATTTTGAAACCTCTGTAGTATTTCCTCAAATTATTTGGCATGAGGCAGAATTTAAGATTCACACTGTGAGTGCAACTAAAGCAAATTAAATTACTACTTGGAGTGAGTAGCTATATTTTCAATATAATCAACAGAAATAGTTATTTGCTTCAATTTCTGAAGCCAGGTGTCACCAAACTGGCTGATTTCTTTTTTTGCACCAAAAATACTTGCTGAGTGTTACCTCCTATAACTCCTGGTTTATACCTGCAGTAACAGGAGGTGGATAGCTTAAGATTTTGCACGTTTATCTCCTCTAGAGGTTTGCTGGGAACAGACAGTAATGAGGAGTAGAACAAGATTCCTTCCAAGTTCATCTTGGCAAGAACATGAGTATTAAAGGCTGCTCTTCTGCTAATTAATTCTGAGAAGAAGCACAGAAGATAGTTGTGGTGCTTGACAGCTGCCCTAAATATCTTAGTGTCGAGGTTGGTTAGCACATGCCACTGATCAGATTCTTTCAGCTCAGATGCATAAGTTTCAGTTACCTTGTGCAAGAGTTAGCAGAACTGGGAAAGACAAAAAAAATAAAATTAAATGGGTCCTTTTTAATATGGCAATTCAGCTGATGTTTCTCTGCATTCCTTCCATCACCCTATAGAGGCAGTTTGCAAGCTCTCAGTGTTATTTTAAAAACTTATTTTATTAAACAGAATGGAAAACATCTCACCCATTTTCATCTCTTTTTCTTCCTGTTTCAACATTTTCTGCTCTCTAAGAAAAATAAGCCAAATAATGGAAAGTATAAGAAATTTAAGTTTCAGGGATAGGAGATATATTATTATTTTATTATTATTTGTTCTGTGGCATCGTGATGGGTTTAATTCAGACACACAAAAAATAAATGATTCCTATAGAATTAAATATTTTAAATTACTATCTGTAATATATCTGTGTGCCATAATAATAATTTTTTCTTTTAATCTCAGAAAGCACAATTTCTTAGAAATATTCTTTCAGAGAAGAGATAAGAAAGAAAAGAAATCAATTACATCAAATGATACCTACATGTCATTGTGGCCAAATTTCCCCATTTATTTTACTGTTTGAAGTTCAAGACAGAAAATATGAGAGTGATACCCTGGACTTTTGATTTTGCGGCAAGCATAAGAATAGACAAAATCAACTGTAGCATTTTACCAATGACTGAGAAGACGTTAAAAACGCAAGAAAAATAATAGGTGCATTCTCATGGTTTATTTTTCTCCAATTAATTCTGAGGCATCTGTTTTTAACATTAAGAAACATTCTCTTTGTAAATATATAGCTATTAAAAAGAAAAATCACAAGTAGTCTTGGCAAGGTATCTACCTTCCCAAAATCTATGAGACTTGCATGGGCTCATTTAGAAGCTCAGGAGCTTCGGATCTCTTCAGGTGAACGAGTTTCTCTGGATGCTCAGGCAATATCTCTGACACCAGTCTCATTTGCCACCTCTGGAACCTGCTGTGGGAAATCACTGCTCATAACCTGCAGCACCACAGCACAGTCCACGGGAGCCTGATGTGGTTGCTTTGGGTGATCACCCTCTCGTGCTCAGAGCACTTTGTCTCCGAGGATGCTGCCTTGCAATGAGCTTTAATTATTCATCAGCTTTCTCTTCAGCTAAGCCTGTTCCAGGGCCAGGCCTAGGGGTGCAAATCCTTTCACCTTGTGTGAAGTGTCTGTAGAGCAGAAATGCAAGGGAGTCCATACTTCAGTCTTTCTTTCCATTATTAAAGAGAAATAGGAACGTTTGGGCACAATTCAATGACCCATTTTTTGACTTCCACCTTAGGATTAGATGCATTGTGCCTTAAACTTGCTTGATTCTCCATCGATTACAGTGGCTCAAGTGACTGCCTCAGACGTCAACAGCTACGTTTTGGCAGATGAATCTCACCCAGGAGGTTTACATTTTATTTTATTACTTTGCGCTAAGGAACCAGAGACGAGGCGCACGAGAAAACACCAGCAAGGAAATATCATCCTCCCCCTGCCTGTGGTAGGGCGATGCTTTGTGCTAATGTTTTGCAAGTGTTGTTCATGGCTTCCTCCTTTGCAGTGTCTGCAGTAGTGAGGGGGCTGGAGGCGTCTCATCAGCCTGTCTCAATTCCACCCCACAGCTGCCATAGCGGGAGAAATCCTAATTTGGTACAATGTGCCAGTCGCTGAGGTTAGCGCAGCAGCAGCAGCAGCTGAAAGACAGATGTAAAATCAGTAGCTGATGATTTTACATCAGAGGAGTGAATGTAAAATCAATGAGAAGTTTTAAAATGGGGAATGGCTTAAATTTAACAAGGCAAATTAAGTAAATGTTTGTTTTAGCTAATGGAAAGGTTTTCCCTCTCTCAGGCTAAGACTGTGATTAGCAGCACGCTGGATACTGAAGACATTTTAGGAGAATCTTGTGCTAAGCACAGGTTCTTGATGTCAAAACCATGCCCTACATCTCTCTGAATATTCACTGATTCAAACAGCCCGGAATTTTGTAGGACAAAATATGTAATGGAGTTGAAAATGATATCGCAATATGGGAAGGCTACAGACTTGCGAAAAATAAAACAAAGTGTTTTCCAAAGAAAAGGATTTTATTTCCCCTGAGTTTTATTTTTTTTCTTCATTTAAATATGTGTTCATTTGTAAAAAAGTACTTTTTTTCCTCAAAATTTTAATTTCTTCTTCCCCCCTCACTTCCTTTCCACTTACACTTACTCCTTTTTCCTGGGGTTGGGGAAGGGAGTCTGGGTAAGGAAAAATAAAAAGGAAAATCAGAGGGAAAAAAGGAGAAAAAAGAACAAAATAAGTAAGAAAGACATTAAAATAAAGAACATAGACAGTAACATACTTGAATATTTTTCACTATTTTTTTGTCTTTCTCCACTTTGTTTGAAAAAAAAATAAGAGTGAAAATTGAAATAAGCCCCCTTGTAATGAAAAGGATTTTGAACTTGAACTTCTGTTAGCTCTATTGTTGCTCAGTAAAGGTCAAGCACAAGCTAAACTTTAATCGTATATTCCCAAGGAAATCGCAATGAAACATTCATGTTCACAGAAAAAGAACCTTGAAACTTTTGTATTTAAAATGTTTCCACACATATTTCTAAGTAAG
Organism: Ammospiza caudacuta; assembly: GCF_027887145.1. Lineage (NCBI taxonomy): Eukaryota > Metazoa > Chordata > Aves > Passeriformes > Passerellidae > Ammospiza > Ammospiza caudacuta. The sequence goes on along the minus strand of NC_080632.1, from coordinate 82,572,776 downwards.
TGAGAATTTAAGTGTTTAAGATGCTGTGCTGAAATCCCTTGTATATAAAACACTCCTTGCTGAACCCTGTCCCAGAGATTTATGTGTGCCCTCCTATCAGTCTCCTCTCTGAGATGTGTGACCAGATGCGAGCTGGTAGATTACAGCTTGGGTGTTTGCAGTTCTCTGACATTTACTTGTATCAGCTCATCTCTTTCCCCATTCTGGAAAAGTGCAATTTGGGAAGGCTTCTTTCTTCCTTTCTCCTGTGTTTTAATGCTGCCCTTCAATCTAAAGTATACGTGTACAAATATTATATATGCATATGCACCTTTATAGATGTAGATGTTTATGTGCAGCCCATTTGGCCAAGAGGCATCTGCCTGCACTGCTGGTATTAGAATCTTAGAGTTCTAAGAGCTATGTTTCACTTTGCATGTCCTTGGTCAATATTTTTTACCACTTAATTGGAAAGGAAAACTCTTCTTATTGTTACCAGTTTTCTCACCCTCTGCTGACACTGTTTCAACTTGTTTAATCACACCATCTTAAAATGAGGTACCTAAACTAAACCAAAGTCGTTTTACTCTGTTGAGAGCCAAACTAGACCAATACTGGTCTTTGGACAAAAGTTTGCCACACTTCCTAAAATGTGTGCACCTTTGGGAGGGATAAATCACCTTCTGGAAATGTTTAAATATTTCTATTCTATTTCTATCTGAATACTTTTATATACTGTTTAAATACTTCTATTCTGTCCATCTATTTTGTCTATGTCTGTACCCACTTCTGTCTTCACTATGCCCCAGCTAGTACATGCCTAAATTCTAGACCACAAAAAGGGAGAATAATCCCTCCATTTACACAGCTGCACTGCTTTCTGACACTTGTGAAAAACAATGGTAGTGGTTTCTTACCAGTGACTTTATGGTAAACATAGAAGTCATATCAGTATCCATATTAAATGTACAGCATAAAAATAAATATTCTGGGATCCTTTCAGAAAAAAATTACTAAGATCCAAATCCTGGAGCTTTAGAACTCTATGGGGAATCTGCAACAGTGGATGAGCTCTATATCATAATATTGAGATTGTGCATGAGATATAATATTTTGAGGCAGCATGAATATTAAGAAGAAGGATTTTTAAACAGTATTTTTAAACTAATTTCATAAATCTAAAATATTAAAAGGAGAGTACAATAAGTCATATATATGTCATGTTATACAAAAGAGAGGAAAAAGGATATGTTACAAATACAAGATTATTTTCAAACCTTTATGGCCTTTCTGAACATACAGTATGATGAAACACCCAAATGAGCCTGCATGACATAGTGTAATGTATTTATTTAAGGTCTTCTTTTTATTAGATCCCTCATATATAGTCATGTAAAGCACATATAGTGTCTGGTATACACTATCAATCCATTTGTTCCTTATCTAGATTTACATTTCTTCCCTAGAATGAAAATAGGATGTTCTCCCTAACAGACTATTTTAGGATTCAGATTTTGGAGGCAAGATTTTAATTGCTATGACAACAATGTGTTTACTGTGTCTAAAGATATGCGAGCTGCTTTATAAGTAACTTGATAGTCTAATATGTGTTTGTTTGTGATCTTTTTCTGTTAGGGGCTGATGCAGAGCTCTTTGAAGTCCATGGGGTTTTTTTCGCTGACTTCAAAGGGGTTTTGGCTCAGACCCTTATCCTTAAACACTGAATAGATTAACAACTGATTTGTGAATAGCTTGCAATGCCAAAAGGAATAGAAAAAAAGCCAGCCTTTAAAAAATTATGTATCTGGTGACCACTATTTTACCATATTCTATTGATGTATGTATTAATAATTAACTGGTACCACAATGGCATGCGTATACTTGTGGGCTGGCAGAACAGTGGAGAAGAAAATACATGGAATATGGAAATATTTAATGATATCCTTGTATTTCATACACAGCTTCACCAAAGCCTATTCCAAGAGTGAGGCCACTGGAGTATTCAAGGATGCACAACCATTTCCTAGGCAGAAGTTCTTCCCCAGATGTTCAGTTTGACCTGGGGCAACTCAATCAAAGTCTGTAAGGTTTCCAACATTTCTAGTGGGGATTTATTTTTAAAAATGTGGCATATGGATTTTTCTGGCAATAATGAAATATAGCTGTGCACACTCCATTAAATAAAATGAGACTTTAATCCTTAAAACTGTGTGAGTAACTGGAATTGGAAATTGGGAGCTGGGAAAAAGATAATAGATTTAGGGTGAAGAAACTGAAGAACTTCAGGAAGGACGTTTGAAGAGGTGACCCAGGCAAAATATGGAATGAACCATTTGAGATATTCAATAATCATTCCTGAAAAGATGGATAGGTGTAGCATTGTAAAATAAATTCAGGAAGAAAAAAAATTAGATAAAAATATGAAGATTGACTTAATGGAACTATTTAAATAAGTAGATTGCAGTTTTTTAGTGCTTGTTGTGGAATTCTTTCTGTATTTCAGCCTCCTGCAAGTTAAAAGCATTAAAATACTGCTTTGGGTAGTTAACTGACTGGATTTGCACTACAGCACTTTTGCAACTTTCAAAGCAGAATGACAGGCTTAAGAACCTCTACTTCCATAAATTCAGTTCCAGTTTCAAAAATATTAAAACACTAGTAGACGAAGTAGAGAGAAAAATAACTTCATACAATATTTCTGGGATTTCTTATAGATATAGGGTTTGATCTTTTAGTTTGTACAGCCTTTCACCCCAACACAAACTGGGAATGTTAAGATTTAGAAGGAATATTTTCCCTACATTGCTCCAGGAGGCCTGATCACAGAATGAGCAATATCAAACTTTTACTGTTTGAGACCTCTGGAGCTCACCAGAGCCATTTTTTACAGGAGCATGTTCTTCTGCCTCATTCTCCTCATTCTTCCAGAAAATGGTCCTAATAACCATTTTCCTCTTCCTTCTTATTTAAAGCTTCAAAATACTTTATATATATATATATATATATATATATATATATGTATGTGTGTGTGTGCGTGTGTGTGTGTGTGTGTGTATGTGTATATATATATATATATATATATATATATACAAAGACAGTATTTCTCCTTCAAGTGTGCTCCATTTAAGCTTACATTTAGGAGATATTTCTACGGTGATCTAACATGAATGCAAGAACATCCCCACCCAGTCCTTTATGAACAAATGTCTGTGCACACCCACACAGGTGTCTGTGTTAAAGTAACTCCCCTCCCTACATTTACCAGATATGGACATTACTGAGTCCATTTGGCACTTAGTAAATAACAAATAACAACAATGACAGCAACAACAACAACAACAAACAACAACTATAGTAATTTAATTCCATGTAATTGAATAATTTTCTGTCTAACCATGGCAGTGGGGAGTCCATTATGCCACCAAAATTGTTTGCTAAACATGAGCCCTTCTACAGGGTAGCTTAAGCAGCAGCTGCAGAGGTCTTGTTGTGCTGCAGCAGCACTTGGCTGGCCAAAATTTCCTGGTGCAGAGACATCAATCTCCTCCCTGCTGGCTGCTGAGTTCACTCTGTAGAGCCAGTGTTGCTGTCAGCTCTGCATCCCTGATGGACAGCAGAGCTCACTCAAAATGCACCAGAGTAGAGCACTGATTTTCGCATGGGCAGAAGGGGGCTGCACTGCCACTGAGAGTGGCAGTAGAGTTTGGGGTTTTGGTAGGAAGTGAATGGCTCTGAAGCCTTTAGGAATGTTAGGGGAAATTGATGCAGCCTTCTTTATGGACTCAAAAGCAGACAGTTAGTATTCTTCTTTAGACTAAAGAGATATTGTGTAAGGGGTCAAAAATGTCTAAGAGACTATCAAAATATGTAGATGTTTGAGAAATTTTGTCCATTGCAAAAGAGCAGGAGCCAGTAAGACTCATACCCGTAAAAACCCAGATCGAAAAATTTAACTTCAGACACAGTTTAAGCATGTAAATCTATTATAATTTCTCACAAAACCCTATCCAAACTGCTGGGGCATCTCAGTATTCACAGGTGTCTCTATTATTTTGCCACAAGACTTACAGAACTCCATAAACTTTGCCTGTAGCCAAAGCCATCATCTTGACATAGACAAGCAGTCCAGCAGCTGCTTTCACCTCTGTGGGCTTAGGTGACAGTGTTGGGTTTTGTACAAATCACAGTCTGTCCTGCTCTGAAGTGTACTGTGTATACCACTGATTACAGCAGCCAGTTTTCACTTTTCATTTTACACAGATGTCTCTCCTGTGTGTCAGAAACCTCCAACTCCTACTTCCCAGAACTCATGAGAATGCCTTAACTGCTAGCCTTAATATAATCCTGCTTTACTGGCTTTATGGCCCCTGAATTACCTAAACTTGTTTTTTCCCTTTTTTTTCTTTTAATATTTTCATTTTAATTTTTTTTAAATTATTTTTCACATTTAAGAAAAAGTAAACAAGGTAACACAAGCTGAAGCAAAGTAGGTGGGCATTCACCCAAGAATATGTTCTTACTCCGTTACACCTGTTGTATAACTTGCATTTCTCCCCCAAATGTTAGAGAACTTCTCCTTATTAATTTAATAAGGAGAAGTTAATTTAGCTTTAATGTTAAAAAGCTTTAATTTAAAGCTTTTTATGAAGGTTTAAATAAAGATCACATACAAGCACTTACCATCAGGAATGTTTATAAAGACAAACCTTGCCTTATTTAATGAAAGTTTGCTCATCTTCCCAAACTTTTACATAGACATTAAAAAGATGCAAGATAAAATAAGATGAATAAAAATAAGACAAATACCTTAGTATAAAAACCAGAGTTTATAAGCGTAGATTGGCATAGATAAGCTATTTGGAATACTCAGGAGATAGTTTCACTCACAGAGTCATGGGATGGTTTGGGTTGGTAGGGTCATATTAAAGATCATATTAAAGATCATATTTTTCCAACTGCCCACCCTGGGCAGGAACACCTTCCACCAGACCAGGTTGCTCCAAGCTCTATCCAGCCTGGTCTTGAATACTTCCAGGGATGGGGAAGCCACAGCTTCTCAGGGCAACCTGTGCCAGGGCCTCACCATCATCACAGCCAAGAATTCTTTCATAATACCTAATTTAATTTTATCGTCCTTCATCTTAAAGACATTACCCCTTGTTCTGTTACAACATGCAATTTATTAATTCCCTCTCAAGCTCTCTGATAGAATCTTTAGTACCAGAATGTGCAATAATGTCCCTCGCTTTTCCAGAGTGAACAGTCCCAGCTCTCTTAGCAGAGGTGCCGAAGCCCCATGGCCTCCTCTGGGGTCATTTTGATAACCAGAATTCCCTTGTGTTGGGAGTCCCAGAGCTGGAGGAAGCCCTGCAGCTGGAGGATCTCACAAGAGTAGAGCAGAGAGAGAGAATCACCCCCCTGACCTGCTGGTCACCTTAAAGGTCTGTCCCCTTGGCTTTGGGATGGAGTCACAGCCAAAGGTGAGGTCACTCCTGTCTCATCACTCTGTTGGTGGCTGCACAAATTGAGGTGCTGTAATTATGCAGCCCAGTGGTCACTCTGATTTTGGGCTTGTCTCTGCCATCCTGCAGCAGAGGCTGCAGCTCTCTTCCTCTCCAAGCAAACCAACACATTTCTCAGCGTTAGTTTTGCAATTCTGTCTCCTAAAACATATTCTCAGTATTAATTTCCCGAAGAATAACTTTTCATCAAGTGGCTTACAGAGTGAAAATGATTCTCTGAGAGAGTGACTGGAAAACATGAATGGAAAGACAAGTAACACCTGGTGTTCCCAAAGGAATTTGCGGGGAAAGTGGAAATGTGAAAGTTAACTGTGATAAATTGGACTTACAACTAGGAAGCTGTGGAGCGCTCTGTGACCCAATCCAAGCCACAACTTGCCCACGTCTTTCTTTTTTTTTTTCTGTATTCCTAATAATCTTTAAACTCACAGAAAGTCACACAGAGCAAGCAGATGTGGCTGAGTGACAGGCTTGTGCTTAACAGCAGTAACAGCTTAAAGTAAGTGACTGTCATCCTTAACCACACACATCCGCAAATCCCAAGAATACTTTGCCTTTATGTATACAGCAGAATCTCATGGTAAAACTTATATTGTCTGCTTAATGCTCTTTGCTTTTTCTGGTAATTCTTACTCCAGGTTTAAATGTGTTAGAACATGGTTCATAAGAACATTTGTTTTTTTTTTTTTCCTCCTTTTTTCCCCCCCATCTTATCTAATCCAATCCAATGATCTTTGGGAAGCTGGGATCCTTCTTTGATTTAATTAAGTGTAATAATATATTTTCTTTTTGTGGTATTGCCCTTTCAGCTCAGTTTTACTAAATCATAAACTTAACTGCATTAGGTCTAGTGATATGCAAACGATTCCTTTAAAAATCCACCCCCTAAGCTCTGGAGACATGTGGGGTGTACTACCCGCAGAAATCAGAGCCTTTGGGGTTCGTCTGTTGTTAGACCTGTCAGAAACAACATCCCTGAATATACACTGATGTCTTCTACCCCTCACCCCTCCCTGAAAGCACTTATTTGCAGATTGTAGCATTTTGAGTCTTTGAAGTGGCACCTACAACTAAACTGCCACCCACACTCTCCTCTATTTAGGTCAGAGTGACTTCAAACTGGAGAGAAAAAAGCCACACGCGCAGAGGCACACATGCACACGCTCTCACAAACAAAACTGATGCAGAGAAAATCAAATAATGAGGTGCAGCCACCCAAGGCTGGTGTGAAAATCAACATATGGGGAATTATTGCGAGCGCCGGGCTCGGCTTCAAATGGGCTTGTTTTGCCTGGAACCCTGAGATGAGCTGAAAAAGGCAGAGTCGGTTGCTCTGCTAATCACTGAGCTACCTGCAGAGAAACAGGCAACCATAAAAAGAAACAAAACAATAGAGGAATGGATGCAGAGGGAGCTGCTGCGGAATGGCGTGGGACGGGCTCGCTGGCACCTCCACGAGCGCTCCTAAAACTCCTAAAATGTGGCACGTGTTACCAAAGCCAGACCTTGGGCTTTGGACCCTCCTCTGTGGCTGAGACATCCACAGAGAGAGGATTCCAATGTCTTCAAGGGGAGGGCAGGCATTCATTTCACTGCGCTGGGCACACAAAAAGTAGTGGCGGGCCTCTGCTTCAAACCCTGAAGTAGCTGATAAAGCATGGGCAGGGGGATTATTCTTCTGGTTTTGTAATCCAGAGACTTCAAAGGATGTCACCTCTTAGGGTGGGTTTTTAAGGAGAGGTGCAAAACCCACTACAAATAAAAATTTAATGGAAAAATAAAATATTTTTGAAAGAGTGAAAAAAACCCATTTCATAAATACCTTATGGACTCCCATCTGCATCCTAAGGGATATAGAGAATGGGGCACCACTGCCCATGGCAGGAGAGTTACATGACCTTTAAGGTCCCTTCCAACCCGAAGCATTCTGTGACTCTATAATTCAACAAAGGAAACTGCCCAAGAAGAAGAAAAAAGAAGAGGTGAGTGGAATCAGTTTATAAAGCTCTAATCCTTGGCTGATATCTGAGACTAGAAAAATAAGAAACCCTAGGAAGATGCCCATCTCTCCCCTTACACTTAGATAATCTCATTAGGTTTTCATAGGCTAAATTACATCATCTTGGAAAGGCAGAAAAAATATTTGTTGATTTTATTATTTTATTCATATTTATCTGGCTGTTATAATACAGGTATGTAAGTACACATGTTGAATAACATGCATTTATGTCAGTACACATGAAGATTTGATATCAAGTAATGCCTAACATTGAGCATGTTCTGTTGGAATACTTCCTCCTTAAAATTAAGAAATGTGATAGCATAAAGAAGTGTTAGGATTTAGATTTTCTGGGGTTTTTTTCATTCTGAAAAAAGAAATTAATATATATTTTTAATGAAAACAAAAAAAAAAAAAAAGACATGTCAAAGCTTATCAGAAAAAATGAATTTCAAAAATGTCAGGATTTCTGGGAGGAGAGACTTGCTTTATCCTTTTGGGAAAAACAGAGGATTTCAACATGACAAAAAGGGACAAGACAATAATGCCAAGTGATATAATTGCCTTTAACTCAGAGTTATTAAAATCTATTCTCTTACAAAATTGAATGTGTATTCGGTATCCAAATAGAAGTGCAATGCTAAAATGCCATTGCAAATCCAGACAGTACTTATCTAAAAGTAAATAGGTGAATTCCAAGATGGCACGGAGGTTTGCCCACATTTACATTTCTGCTTCAGTGGATTTTTTAGTGGATTTTTCAGTGCATTGCCTGGCATTTCCTTGCCTGTGTACTTAGACCTGGAGATGGTTATACCTAAACCTCTCCTGTAGGCTGCCAGTGCACTCCAGATGCCCACAGATGTGCAGCTTCAGGACCCCACTGAGGCTGTCCCCTGGAATGAAAATGATATGGAGGGAAAATGATGTGGAGGGCACAGGCACTGACAGAGGTAAATAGTGACAGATTAGTGGGATCATATTCCTGAGAAACACGAGGTGGTAAAATGTGGCTGTGCTGGTGTGTGTGTGTGCCTGTGTGTATGTAATACAGTTATAACCATGCCAGAAAAGAAAATATTGCCAGCACTAAGATACTACAGAGATCTTAGCACCATATTGTATTGTGGTAAATATTTCTTTCTTTGTTCCACTGTAGTTTTATAACCTTCTTAAAACACATTATTGAGAGTGATTCCCATATCCCCTAGTAGTGATTAGTCAGTCATGAGTGAGAAAGTTTCAAAGGAAATTGTGTATATATACAATAAAATAATTTTTCATTTTTATAGCTGTAATAAAAGCATGAAAAAAAGAGAAAGGAAAACAAAACCCAGCCAAACAAAAAAATTAAATAAAACATTGAATGCTACTAAAAGGAGAAATAAAAGACACAAGTAACAATGGCAGGTCAGGATTCAGATAGAGCATTCAAATCATACAGGAAATGTGAAAAGCATTCAGCACTGGTATTCAACCAGCAATATGCATAAAACAAAAAGATATTATTCCCAAGGTGATGCACATCTCTCACCCAGGGCAAACTCAAGCTAACTAGAAAAGTCAAGTACTTATCGTGAAAATTACGTGAAGGATTATAAGAACAACATCCCAGTCATTCTTAGAGAAGAAACACAAACTATAAAATCCCTAATGCCAGTTATTTAGTGAGGTGTAGGTTTCATTTTCTCTCTCATCTTTTTCTTTTCCTTTCAGCTTGACAAAGATAACTTGTCTAAACAATAGAAATACCTCCTGTGCTGCACCAGTTCAATCCGAAATCTATCAAGGTAATAATGTGGTTTGAAAAACCATCACAGAAGCTCACTGAAAATATTACTGAACATACACCCCAGAGAGGCAATATGGCTTATGGTTCACGTCAGGGAGATGAAAATCAAGTTAAAATACAGGCTAAGTGACATGCCCAGGGTCTCACCAGTATTTTGTGGCAGACTGAGGGTGTGAACCCAGGCTAATGTTCTGATCAGCACTTGACTGATTTAAATAGCTTACTTAAGACAGAGATGGCTGTAAATCCTGAACTTGAACCCAGAGAAATGAAGCAAACAGAGGAAGTCATTTGCAGATATGTAACTTTGAGAGAGATCTGTCAATTAAATATATAATTTGTAGGACTGAAGGTATTGCTTTAAACAAAAGACTATGCATTCTGAGCAGCAGGGACATGTTTTTGTTGACTTTTATTTGCTATGTTCTACACTCAGATAATTGCTATTCCATGAGAATTTGGGTGATATTATCAATCTAGAATGTGCAGAAGCCTAAGTTTGTCACACATTTAGCAAGAACTTATGCAATGTTAGATTATTGCTAGAATCAGCTGGAAAAAAAAAAATTTGAAAGACATTCATTACAGCATCCAGATACTAAAGACATTTCAGCTTAGAATTGGTTGAAGCAGGAGCAAAAAAGAGCTTGCAAGAACAGACAGCAAAATATTTATCAGCTCAGTCATTGGAAGTTGTTTGGGGTTTTTTTAATCCCTTCCCCTTCCTTTCCTGGAACTTCCCTTCCCATCCTTTTTTTTTTTTTTTTTTTTTCTTTTTTTTCTTCTTTTTTTTTATTTTCTTTTTTTTTTTTCTTTTTTTCTTCTTCTCCTTCTCCTCCTTCTCCTCCTTCTTTCTCTTCTCCCTCACTGTTCCTCACATTCACCTCTGCACAGCTGCTATACAGGGAAGAACAGCCCTGATTCCTTCAGGTGAGAAGCTGTAAATCAGTGAAGACTTCTTTCAGCCTTAAATGGGCCTAAAAATAGTCTGCACTGAGGACTTAGTCTGGGTAAGAAACAGGCAGCAACTCTAAAGCAAACTAGAAGTTTTGGGTCAGACTATAAATCACATAAAATCTTTTCTTACAGAAAAAACTGAAGGCATAAGTCCGACCCAGTAACCTAAGTGACGAAGGTTGTTGACTTTCTTCTGATGTATTTTCATAACTGCTTTTAACATTTTGTGTTTACAGAAGTTTCTAAATACAGAATTTAAATCTGCCTTATTCAGTACTTTTCCCCCACCTTCATTCAGTTGTTTCATTAGGTTTTTGATGAAACAAAACTTAATATCATCCGATTCCCTCTCTGTGCAAAAAGCTTTCACCACTTCACCACATAAAAAGAGCACACAGAGAGGTGGTGAAACTGATTTGGACACAATGAAGGTAAAATATTACAGAACATTCCTGAAATGTCAGATACGCACAAATATTTTTTATTGTACCCCAGTTGCTGACCAACTCTTGATTTCTTCCAGTCACATGCATCAACATTTCTGAAACCACCTCATGATTTTCACATTATTCCAGTCTATCTTTTTACTCCTCTATCATTCCTTAACCCTTCTGGGATTCACAGGGAAGACAGACCAGGCACTTCAGAAGACATGACTAAAGGGAAGCATTATGAAGAGAAGCCTATTTGAATCCATGATTTTCCTACTACATCTGGAATAGGAGATTTGAGATTGATTTCCACATTTTTTAGAGAGAAACTTAAAAAATTTCATCTTAGTTACATGTTTTTTCTGATGCTGGAGGTAAGTATGGGTATATTCTCAATTATCTATAGTAAAACTGTCCATTTTGCATGCCATTAATAAAAGAAATTATGTGAACATTACTCCTAAGTTTATTGCTTGAGCATATAAGTGACACTACAGAGCTCTCAGTGACAATGCTTTTACCTCAATTTTAAACTCATAATTCTAAAAGGAGGCAGGACTAGAATGAAAAATATTTTTGTATCTGTCCTGGTTTAAAGCAAATTTGGGAGAGAATCCCCAAAGGGGCTCCTGTAGGAAAGCAGATCCAACCGGCCCCTCCCCCCAACCGGTCTGGGAGAAAATACCTCCTTGGAGAAAGGGGAAAAAACTGTTCATTAAACAACAAAACCTGAACAATATCAAACAATAAAACCCCTTGCCACTCCAAAAGAGATGACAAACTGAGAAAGTCCCTCCCTCAGCTCACTCAGTCTCTGATCAGTCCCTCAGTGCTGGAATTGTCGCAGGCCCGGCCCGGCCCGGTGGGCCACAGCTGCAGCTGCCGGGGCTCTCCTGGGTGCTCAGTCCAGAGCAGTTTCAAGAGGTCCAAAGAAAAGGGAGAAAAACAGTCCAGGGAACTTCTCTGCCTCAGCTAGCTAACACTAACTAAAAAGCAAAAGAGAACTTGATCCTGCTGTATGTCCATCCGCAGACAACACAGTGCAGGGGCAGGAATGTGGAGGAATGAGTGCAGTGTCTGAAAAGAAAACTGCGCACTTCTCTCTCCCCTTCACTCTCTGCAACACATCTTAAAGGTGCAAAACTTATTATTCAACATAAACAGAACGAGACGACTGGAGATAAAAGCATCATATAATCAACCCAGGACGGTATCATATGAGTACCTCAATCCAAAGATACTCATCCTCCCTGCTGTGTTTTCACTTGTCCTCCACATCTCCATCCCCTGCTCCTGTCTCCCTTTACCCCTGCCATGGTGTCACAAGACAAAGGCTGTTCTTTCAGCTTGGGGGACCCAGGGGTTGATCACAGGCATTACAAGAACATGACTACAGTGCTCAAGAGCCCCCTGTGAATCTGAGTGTGTCCCTAAGAATGGGTAACACTCACCTCTGGCAAAATGTGTTTCATTAGGAGATCTAAGCACTTTTCTGTGGAAGTCAACACCGGTGTTTTGCAGGTATGACATTAAAAGAATTATTCAGCTGTAAAGTGGATAAATTAAAAAAAAATAAAAACAAAACAAACACAAAAGAAAAAACAACCAAAACCCATACACAAAAAAAAAACCCAAAAAAACCAAACCAAACAAACAAAAAAAAACCCAAAAACAAAATTAAAAAACCCAAAACCAAAAAACCCCACCAAAACCTGAAACTCTAAGTCATTACATACTCCAAAAAAGCCCAGCTTAGCCCTGTATATATTTTAAAATCAGGTAGTGTCTGTTCTATCTACTTTTTCATCAAATTAAGTAATTGTTATTGAGGCATCAGTACTCTACTATTTTAGGTTCCTCCCTGATTCTTTGTTTCTTGTTTTTTTCCCTTTCATGGAGTACATGAAGAAGGAATCTAGGTGATTGATGGCCAAGTGTTGGCCAAGTGGAAATGATAGTGAGATATGTAAAAAATTAGAGAGACAAACATGAGCCACTTTAGGCCCTAAAATAAAATTTATGTATAACCTTCAAAAGGCTCCACAGGTTTCATATAAAGAACACAAAATATACTTTAATCCCTGATTTTTGGTCCTACCTACTATGGCAGTAAACTAAAAGCCTAATGGTGAACTGCAAAGCACATCTGGAGTTACCTAATTCATAATTAGGTATTCCTTATTTTCATTTCTTTTCTGCTGCCTGCTTATTCTCCTTCTCCCAGTCTCTCCACAAGCTCAATACATTTTTTTTTCTTCCCCCCCCCCCCCCCCCCCAGGGTATATTGGAAAATAAATTAGTTGGATATCTGCTATCAGGAGCCTGTCATTAGGGGGATATTTGTCTTTTTCTGCTTCCCTTGTGGTTTCTATCAAAGGTTCAAGCATGAGGGCTATATCTCTCTTTATCTCCATTGTGTTTTAACTTAGAAGGGAAAGAAAACAGGAAAGATATTTTATCTCCTTATGTACCGTGTAAAGATCAGTTGCATTGAGGTAGCACCCATATCTCTCTCCTGCTTCACATGTCCACAGATTGGTTGAGCCTGCTGACCAAACTGAAACAAAAAAAGAGAATGTGATTTAGATAAGATTTCTTCTGGGTTACTAAATTATTGGAAGTCTGAGTAACTGTGCCAGTTTGTGCAGTCTTTATACAGCTTTAAGCTTATTGTAGGTATGACTTTCTATAACTTTCAGAAAAGTAAATACAAAAATAGAGAAGGGAAATTTAATTTTAGGAAAAAAGCATTTGTTACAATTGTTTTGTCAATTTGAAATATAATTGTATGCCCTCCTAACAAATATGAATATTTGTTTGGATATATATTATATATATATAGCATTATCTTGAACTCCCAATTTCATTCCGGTAAACTTGGATGCTGCATCAGACATGCATTTCTTATCCACCGTGTATCTTCATCCCACAAAATGCAGGAAACTACTTCACAATATAAAGACTTGGCCTGAGATTTCAGAGACCACCTGGGGTCAGTCAGTCTGTGACTTCTTTGAATGAAGTAAGCAGCATTTCTTATCCTCCCTTTCCAAACTCAGAGTGTTATGGACAGAACAAAGCCAGTAACAAGCCCTCCAGAATCAAATACATCCATTCAAATTACTCAAGTCTTGTAAATATGATCAGTATGCAAAACATATTTTAGGGAACAAAATTATTGTAGTGTCCTTATTTTTTTTTTCCCCAGAATTATTGGCTTTGTGTTTTGTCTCAAATCTCTGTTGAACTGAAGCCCACACTTAGCTGAGTCCCCATGGAAAGCTCCATGTTCTCAGGTTTTACCAAGGACTTCAGCACCCTTGTAAAATAAATATTAGGTTGATTGAGCAATAAATGTGATATAGGCAAAGTCACTTAAATTTACTTGTGGTTTTGGCATTGCCAAATGTGAAATGTGTCTGACCTTTTTATATATGCAATATATTAACCATAAATTTGCATTTTGCATGCTGTAATATCAAAATTTTCTGTTTAATCTTTTTGGTTATTTTTTTCTTTTTTTGTTCCCCAATGTTACATTTAAATGGACAATAAAGCAATTACTTGCTTGGCCAAAAAAAAACCAACAACATAAAATGACAAAAAAAAAGCCAAAAACCAAAAGCAAAGCCAAAATCCACCAAAACAAACAAACAAACAAAAAAAACCCAGAAAAGAACACAGCCAATATTGTAATGTTTAACTTAACACTAGTGCTAATTCACTGAATATTCTATTCTCAAATTATTTGTTTTCTGGCAATAGAAAACAAAGAGTAAGAGAGGGCAAGATTCTGACTGAGAGAGAGGTGAAAATACAGCCAAAGATGACTTAAGTGGTGATAAAAATACAGTGGCTGGGACAGATGTCTGAATTATTCATTTCTGTTGAAATCATAAGCACTGCATGGGGCAAGCTGTAATATATGTCTTGGAGGTCACATAGATAATGAAATCAGTTGTTTATTTCAATAAAAATCATAGGGAGGACTTTTGATTAAATAATAAGGATCTGTTAACCTTGATTTCTCTGCATAGTTTTAAAGGCGATGTAGGGGAGGGTGGAAAAATATTCTCTTTTTCACTAAGAAGCAGCTTTTTCTCTCAAAGAGAATTCTGCATTGTGATGAAGTTATTTAACTCTTTTATTTTGACATGAAAACACTACTACTTTCAAAAACTGAGCTGTGCAGAGTTTCAGGCACCTCCTGTGACTACAGAACCTGGTACCATTTCCAAGCTTTCCCTTTGCACATTTGTTGGCACTCAGATGTCCCTTAGATAATTAACCCTTTGGGGCAGGAGCTGCTGCTTTATTTAGAAGCCAAGCTGCACATGAGTGACTTTCAAACTGATCCAGTAAAGCTGGATATACCGTCTTGTTGCCAGCACTCTGTGGAAGGTTTCTGCCCCATAGAATGGGTTCTGGCAACTGCAGGGACCAGCTCAGAACAAGTCCAACAAGGGGAAAAAGCTGAATTCTCTCTGGTCTCCTAGTCCACAGTAAAAAAATGAGCATGTCCAGGAGGGCTCCCTCCACTACCACTGTGGCTTGTGGAACATTTTCCCATTTCATTACTCTGCGCACATCTCCAACAGCCTTTTTTTGTAAAGTGGCACAGTATGAACATGTTTCTAATAACAGCTGTATTTACACTGACCATTGAAGAAACCAAAAAGACATACTCTTTTGATATAGAGGTAATAGGTTGGTGTTCAGCTGATGCGTGGGAAATTGTTCTAATGACGTGACTAAGGCTTTTAATTCCTGCAACATGTATCATTGTTATGTTATCAGTGAGATTCCAATGAGATATCAGTGTTAATGAAATATATTACTTGTTAAATGGTGTTTGAGCTGTCAAGCACCTTAGGTGGAGTTTTTTTGTTTGTTTTGACAGAGGGCGGAAAGATGTTCTGAGAATGAAGAACTACTATATAATATAATTAAATAAATAAATATACTACATACTATATACTATATACAATATATGATATATCATATATCATATACCATATGACGTATACATCATATATTATATGCCCACAGGAAGGAAGAACTGTAAATTAATTTTTTTTTTCCATCATCATGTTTTAAGACCAGACCTGTAAAAAAATTAAGTTATGCTAACTTAAAACACAAGTTATTTTATCCCAGCATGTTGTATCTGAAAAAAAAAGCCATAGTAGAAGTGTAGAGAACGAACAAAAAGTGTATATATAGAAACAGGGTACAGAATATTCTCCAAGGCTGAATGCTTGTCCATAATTTTGTTGATTTAATTTTGTTCATCATTCTGTCACCTTCATCTCTGGGCTACCCCAGTTGGAGGAACCAGCCACACAAAACTAACTCAGTGAATTTCTCAAGGTGCCAGACAACCAGCAGAAAATATGACAGATATGAGACACACAGATATGAGATCTTTCTCAAAAACACAGAAGTTTCTTTTCCCTCAGATGCTGATGAGATCTAGTAAAAAACTTCTTGCCATCTGAGTTCAGTCAGTCATTTGGGGAAGACCAAAGACAGAAACCCTGAAGCTCACCAATATTTGTCTTGTGTCCTGGCTTAAACAGAGTTACTTTTTACAGCCCATCCTTGGCTGTTTTTACCACTTGGCTGTTGAATCTCCCTGTGGTGTGGTGGCTACTTCCACAGGTAACCTAATCCATCCTCTACAGGTTTGCTTTGTAATAGAGCATTTACAAATGTATGAACAAAACAGGTTCTGGTCATACATATTTAAAAGTGAAGTTGCATGAGACTTCAGCTCAGAAGATAACACTGTATGTTTATTTATCTTTTTAAAGCATTGTTGTAGTTCCTGGAGTTCTCCTTGACATCTTATCTATCATAGTGCTTCCACTGAATATTCTAAAACTGTGCTGCTTTTAATCTTCAGATGTAAACAAAAGCCCATCACTACCTGACAAAAGAAGAGGCTGAATTTTGATTTATCTGCTGAAAGAAACTGTCCAAAGATAATTCAAAATACCCTCTGATCTACTAAATATCCATTACGTGGCGTGTTCTTTTTTTTTTTTTTTTTGCTTTTCTTATTTGGAGTCTCACAGGCCATATTTGCAGGGAGTATACACCAGGAGGGAAAGCTGCAACTTTGCTTCATGATTGTAACTTTTTCATTTGTACTTGGTGCCATAAAGGGAAGAATGATAAATCAGTGGTGTAGTCTGCTGTCACCTTGAACACTGTGCTCTGTTTTGGTCGACTCAACATGGCAGGAATAGAGAAGTCCTGGGAAAAGCAATGAGAGTGACTAAGGTTTCCACATGAGGAGAGATTAAAAATCTTGAAAACTATTTAGGTCTCAGTTTCCCATAGTTCTTACTCCCACCTGTAATTCACCTGGCATGAGGAAAGATTAACCAGAGCTGGCTGAGGCTTGGACTACTGATATTTTTTATCTCCAGAAGCACTTCCAGGTCCCTTACCACTGTGGACTTTCCCATCTAGTCTTTCTTTGATGCAGAGAAGCCAGGGGCACAAGCACAAATACAAAGTCAGCAAGACTATGTCCTTAATGGGAAGATTGTGAAGGGAGAGTAAGAGAAAATTTATTCTTTCAGATTAAAAATTACTTGCAAAAAGATATTTTTATCATGATGCACATGTGCAATGCCTAGCAGAATGTTTTCCAATGCTTCCAAAATATAAATGTGAAATATGAAGAAAGACAGAACTGGCAGTGATATATAAATAACAAGTGACATGGAAAAAGCCCATTAGGAACGCTACTAATTTAGTTCTGTCTTAATTATACTATTAGGGTAAATGTCACCAGATGATGCATTTATATACAGTCTTCCAAATTCTTTTCCCTGGAATGCAGAGAAAGAAATTATCCATAAAATATTTTTATAGTTGCATTAACCCTATATGTTGGAACCCTATATGTTGGCAGCTCTACAACTGTCAGGACATTTTATTCTTCTCCTTTATTCAACTTCTACGATAAAACTGATTAGGAGAAATGGATAACTGGCAATCAGATACAAGAATTGCCAGCATACTTTTTGGACACCTCTGTCCCAGGATTTTTGTACCTGTATCAATTAAGTAACTAGTTTAAAATAATGTTCAATGTCACAGACTGACAAGTCCACAGACTGGCTAGATAGATCTCAACAAAGGGACACAATGAAATGATTAATGGTCAAAATAACTAAAGAACTAGTAATAGATCATTTAAAAATCAAATTACTTGATATTCAACTCTGACCCTCTGTACCTAGAAAGTTCATGTCCAAAGCCATAATTACCCTTTTTGTAAAATGGATATTTCATTCTTCCACAAGAAATATGCAGATAAGAGAAGAACATCAAAATTCTTAACTGCTCAGATTTTTCAGAAATCCTCATTTTTTTTCTAGCAAGGAAATGTTACCATCTGGCCTCTGTGGGTAGAGATCAAACACAGAGCTGAGATGCTGCAGTTTGCTACAATTCATCACAGAGCAGAGGTAACATCACTGAGGGCTTCACTCAGCCTTTTATTAACAACATGACAGATATGTTAGGGGTTTTTTTTGGAAAACAAATGCAAAATAGCACAAAATGAAATGAAAGAAAATCCCAAACATACAAACAAAGTAACAACAGCAATTGCAAAAAAAAAAAAAAAAACAAGAAAACTTTCTTAGTGGAATAAATTTAAGTTTGGTTTTTTTCTTGCATCTGTGCAGGGTTATGAGCACTCATTCCCTCTGAGCACAGGTGAAAGAAAATATCTCATCAGATATTGTTATTTGATTCTGAAGCCGATCTTTTACAAACCCCAGTGAGAAGTGTGGTGTTCTGGAAGCAGGCAGTGGGTGCTGAGTGGATGCTGCACGCGTTTGTCTCTGTGTTCCTGAAACACTTTTTTGTTTCAGGTCTGCCTGGTGCTCCAGGGCTATGGTGTGTAATGCCATGGGAGTGTCCTTTGTCATTGTCCAGGTTTAGAGCAAAATTGGGAGAGAATCCCCCAAAGGAGCTCCGCTGGGAAAAGCAGATCCAATCGGCCCCTCCCCACAACTGGGTCCGGGAGGAAAGAATACCTCCTTGGAGAAAGGTAGAAAAAAACTGTTTATTAAACAATAAAACCAAAACAATATCAAACAATGAGACCCCTTGCCACTCTAAAAGAGACGACAAACTGAGAAAACCCCGGGTTGTAGCTCAGCTCACTCAGTCTCTGATCAGTCCCTCAGTGCTGGAATTGTCGCAGGCCCGGCCCGGCCCGGTGGGCCACAGCTGCAGCTGCCGGGGCTCTCCTGGGTGCTCAGTCCAGAGCAGTTTCAAGAGGTCCAAAGAAAAGGGAAAAAACCAGTCCAGGGAACTTCTTTGCCTCAGCTAGCTAACACTAACTAAAAAGCAAAAGAAAAGCTCTGTCCCGCTGTCTGTCCATCCGCAGACAACACAGTCAGGAGCAGGAATGTGGAGGAGTGAGTGCAGTGTCTGAAAACAAACTGCGCGCTTCTTCTCTCCCCCCTTCACTCTCTGGAACACTCTTAAAGGTACAAAACTTATTATTCATCATAAACAGAATGAGACAATTTGGGATAAAAGCATCATATAGTCAACCCAGGACAGTCATGCTGCACTAATGGAGCCTGCACAGAGCACCCACTCCTCACAGACTGGAGACCTGGCACGGATGGCTTCTTTGCTTACACTTGAGTTTGCCTCTGTACATTCCAAACTGTTTGATTTGTTTGGGTTCTTTGTTTTGTGGGGTTCTTTTTGTCTGTTTGTTTTGTTTTGGGGTTTTGTTTGTTTTGATTTTTGATTTTTTTTTTTTTTTTGTTTTTTTTTTTGTTTTTATCTGTAATAAAATGCCTCTTTACAGGAATTTGGCATGCAGGTTCTGTTAATCCAATCCTTCAGCATCTTTCTTGCATTGTACAAGAGGGGAAATAAATAGAACTCTCCTAGAAGTGTATGCAGCCACCCACTTTGTTATTTTTATTCTGTCAGCAACCCCAAAATCCAGATTTTAATATCTGCTAACAGGCTAAGAACATGAAAATCTTTGTCATGTTTGGGGCAGTCACTCTTTGATAAAGCACTTGAAAAAGCCCTTAGGTGCTATTGAGGCTAATGGATAAACATATATATTTAAATGTGTTTTCACTATGTTCTGGTGGGATCATGACTTGCTTATAACTCCTATGAACCCCCACAGCAGACCTGTTTGGTAATGAAAAAAATCCCTGCCCAAAACTTAGTGCAACCAAGCAGGAAAGGAAAGGGAATGATGTCTCTCAATCCCTATTTTCCAGTGGTTCAGAGTACATGAAGAGCTCTCAGTAGCACACTATCAATTAATAGGAGAAAAAACATATACGTGTGTGCATAATTAGGTCAGGGTCTTTTCACCTGAGGATAGTCCTGTCCCAGAGCACCTTCTAGAGTCCCATTAACGAAGAAAACACCTTAAACAACTTTTTAAGACATCTCAAAGAGACAATACAGAAGGTCATTTTACCAGAAATTTCTCATTTTCAAATTCTCAGAGAGTTGTGGAATTGAAATTCATATTGTGAACAATGCAAACTATACAAGTGGAAGAAGAAAATAAAGCAAGCTCATGTAAAAAACACCCAAAATTACAAAAAATGAAATTTCCTAATTAATTAAGTCAATAATTGACAATATTTTGAAATAAGATTTTTTAAAAATAGTTTTGCAAAGGATGTAAATTTTTCAACAATGAGAAAATTGAAGTGTCACTTGCCCATCTTAAATTTCACTACCTTGACTTCTTCTGCCCATTGGTTTACATTTCTGAGAATTGGCTGTGTCTCACTTCCAGTCCAAACTTCTTAGAACTGTAATGGTCATTGGAGATTGCTCAGTTTCTTTATTCTTACTCTATTAATAACTCAACATCTTCCAAATTCTTATCCAAAACAATGTGGTGCAATAATTCCACAATATCTGCACTTCTTCCATTTTAAGATTCTTAGTAGATGAGGAGTAGATGAATGAATGAACAAATTGGCAGATGATCATAAACACTTAGAGTACAATTTCACCCAAAGGTATTAGCTGTTGGATGCAGAAATATCTTTAGCTTTTTGAATTTAAATCCCAATTTATTTTTGAACTGTGTTTAAAACACAGGGTTTATGTTGATTTAGGATGAGGCTTTGCAAAACTGTCTATAAATGTGTAAAGTATGTGTGGGATATTACTTTGTAGCTATAACAAGTTAAAATTGTTCTATGAAGAAAATTAAATAAATAAAACCCTCAACCTTTTCCTCATATGAAAATTATCAACTGGATTTTTACTGAAATGTACTTTCTGCTACAGCTGTTCATCTATATGACAGTTTTAACCAGAATAATGTCAGATATTTTTTTCCCCCACCATTATAAGGTCACAACCTGTTTTAGCCAGTTAAGAGATCCAAACCCTCCTGAAGTAGATCTTAGGCAATCAGCTTTAAGCATGTCACACCAGATTGGCCTTTTGCTGTACTAACTTCAAGCTGGGATGAATTATTTTACTTACACCTGTCCTGGTGTAATCCAATTCCACCATTCTCCCCAAGCACAGCCTCTGGCTGGCAGCTGCTCTCCTCAGGGATACCCATCAATGCCTGTGAGCACGAGGTGACTTCACCATCCTGACCAAGGACAATGAAGAAATATCTGTCACAGGGGCTAATTTGGAGTGCCTGAATCATGTGAAATGCAGGTGAAATTTGTCTTGTAACATAATTTAAACAAAAGAACCTGAGTTTATGCCTTCAAAACTCCTATCCTTAATAAGTAAGTGTTTATGGCCAACATGGAACTCTGGGTGCAGTAAGCCCAACTCTCATGTTGACCCCATATGCTGATACTTCCAGTAGCTGAGAAAGTCAGGAAAGGTCTTTAAAAAACCAGTATTGTGCTTTGTTTCATAATCTATATATAATCTCTAATACTTGGAGAAGGAGACTTTATAAGATAGCCAGTCCATTCTTACTGACCTTCTCCATTTCCTTGCTGAGTAAAAAATAATGGAAAAATGACATTTTTATAATTTGCCCTGCAAAAGGTTCTTCAGTTGTGATGATGGTGAAGTTTTTTTTCTTTCTATTTATTTTTTCCTCTTTTTTTTCTTTTTGTTTGTTTTCCTTTTTTGTTTTAGATATAAGCTTTAAGGCTTCTAACTTGGTGCTGTTAGAGAATAAGAAAATCTGAGAAAATTTGGAAAGAAAACCTCCAGTTAGCCTGGAAGAAATTCCTCCTATAAGCAGGGACAGCTTCCAATTCAACTAAGCCTGTGCAGTTCATTCTAGAGAAGGTCTGAAATGCCCTTTATCCATGTCATCTGTATCTTTATGCTTTCCTCAATCCCTGGTTTGTTATTCTGCGAAGGATTTAGGAGCCCTCTTTTGGGCATTAGAAATTCATATTAATCCAAGGTGAAACTTGAAGAATACTCTGCTTCTCCTCTTTTTTAATTAATTAAAGATAACATTCAGACAATAGCTGGTATCTTAACTGGAACTCCCTTCAAAACCCATTTGTTTTATAGTGGACTTCAGGATTAAATCTCACACTCGAGCCCAGCTCTTAATTTTTCAGCATTGTTTTCATGGCTCCTTGTGACAGAATAACACGCACAGCGTAATGAGTTTGCCACAGCCATAAAGTTTATTGACTTGGACTTTTATCTCAAAGCATTGATATTTATGTGGGTAGATCGATGGATCACAGATGTTCACAGATGACCTAGCCAGTGGCATTATTCAATATAAAACAAAAATACTTTTAATCAGGCTGCAGCTTCTGCGAATTTGCATCTCTTCTGCTCTTTCATTTTTGCCAAAGTGGCTAAAATATTTATGTGCACAAGAGAAACAACACTAGGATATGAAATAGTGTAGAATTAAGTTTAAAATCTTTGAGGTCTAGCAAAGATACACTGGAATGAGTTGCCTAGAAGGGCAGTAGAGCTTTCATCCTTGCCAGGCCAGAGGCTGTTACACAAATTTAAACTCAGACATAAACTAGATAGTGTGCACACTCAGTCCAATTGCAGAATTGATCCATGAAGAAGATGTCCTTTGGATAATCTTACCACTTCCAGTTTCTGTGAGAAAATTAAAATCCAGGCTTTATCAATGGAAAAAAAATTGATGGGGTTTTTTTTTTGTAAATATGAACAATGGAGTCATAATGCTAACAGCACCATTATAATCACAGGATTATTATTCTATTAATGCTGATTTGGGCATGGAGAAAATAAGTAGTGAAATATATTCATACAAGTCATTTTTTCATCCTTGAAGACCTTGGTAAGAAAGTTATTTAGAGAAGTTATTTATGAAAACCCAAAAACCTTATTTTAAGTTGCCCTCAGATTTGCCAAAAAGATACTTAATTTTTTCTAACAAAAGCATCTGATGCAGGTGCATGATGACTTCAGTGACTATGAAAGGTCAAATACTAACAAATAAGACTTCACCCAATAATTTTGTTATCGAAGACAGGGCTGAGGTCCTTTTGCCAGATAGATTTTTAGATTTAGGGAACCAAAATAAAAGAAAGAACACAGAAAAATAAACCAAACCAAACCAATCAAACACAAAAAACTAAAATAAAACAAAAAAGGCAACAAGAACTAAACCCCAGAATTTCAGACATACAAAATAAGTAAGAAATTTATTAAAAAAATAAAAACCCCAATAAGTGTGGCTTAGAAAGGTGTGTCAGACATATGTTGTCTAAAAAAAATTTGAATGGCAGTGAGATTTTTTTTATCCATTTCCATCAGCACTGAGAAAATTGTATCATCATTTAACTGGTCTCCTGATATTTTTGGTACAAAAACCAGGAATTTATATAATAAGAATAAGAATAAGAATCATAACTTTATCTTATACCTTTTTTGTCCTCTAGTGTGCTTCTAAGTTTACAAGACTCACTCTTTCTTGGAAATCATTATTCACCAGTGCCATCAGAGAGGAACAAAAGAACCAAAAACTCCTTCTGGACAAAGTTTTCATGGTTTAATGTTAAAATTCATAACGGCAGAGGATAAATTACTTTCCTGACAAGACACCAAAATGGGTAACAAAGCAGGAATAGCATCTTTACTGTGTTAGTGACACTTTAATTGCAGAAGCACCCAAATCCTCACTACATATCAGGGTGGTGAAAATTTTTGTTTTTATATTTTGGAGAATTTAAATTCATAGGAATTTAAAAGAGTGTAAGTTACCAATTTCCTGCTCTCCTTCAAGAAGGAGTTCTTTCCAATTGTCCTTCTCAGAGAAACAGACATTTTAGTATGGCAATTAGCTAGTTTATTTAACTGAGAAGCAAATATTCCTTGTGATCACTCAGGCTAACAGCAAAAGCAAGCAAGAACAAATCTGTACTTTAATGACTGCAGATGGCAATACTATTCTACATCTCATCTCTTCTGCATTGCAAATTCTCTTATTAATATCCTTACATGTCCATTTTAGACTTAGGTTTTTTTTTTTTTCATGTTACTCCATATTTCCCCATGGTGTTCATAATTAAAAGTCTCTAGAGTAGACTAAAGTTAATCTGAGCTCTTGTTCTGCCTCTGAGTTCCATAATTATAACTTGCTACATTCATGGTTTTTTATAAAAGACTGACTGCTTTATACACTGCTATAGCAGTGCTGCTACTCTTTTGGATTTTTTTGGGGAGGAAACAAGGGCAGAAGGGTATTTCATCTACATCCTGAGAGCCAACTGCACATCAAGTCAGGCTTGAAAACAGAAACCTGGAGCACAGTAGCTACAGATGCTTTTGTGGGACAGGTTTCTTGGCTTTCCTGCATAAGGTCAATTACAGTAGCAATTACATCACAGCTTTAGCCAAAATCCTCCTTTTGGCATAGAAACAAATTGCCTGCTGGCGTCCACTACAGATTTCAGATCAGCAAAAAAAAAAAAAAAAAAAAAAAAAAAAAAGAAAAATCATAATGAAAAAGATAAGGTCCAGAGTAATTTGGGTGAGGATAAGGTTGCAAACTAAAACTTCATGAAAAATATTACAGCTGAACTTTATGACAGGTCATATGACAGAGTCATCCACTCTGAACTGCTCAATAAGTCTCCTTGTAATTTTTAGTGCGTGCCCTACTGTGGTCGAAATGCTTTATCCCCAACTTTCCAGCAGCAAACCTAATTCTCCAAAGGGGGAAAAGAGATTGTAAGAGGGAATGTGTCATGAGTAAAATACAAGCAGCCAGATGGCACATGGCTCTGGGTCAAGTGAAAGACAAATCTGCAGCTCTCCCAGGGCAGCAGTTGGGAGAGACTGAGTTGCATGAGATGTCATCCTTCCACCAGCTCTCTGGCCTGCAGGGCAAACAGATCTTTTCTGGCATCACAAAGGGTTCAAGGGCTCTCCATACGTGGATTTGAAGGAAGCAGACAATAGAAGAATTAAGACTAAAACTGTAATCTCAGTTCTTGAAAAACAACCAACAAAGAAAGAGGCTCTGTACTCTACTGTGTAACTATTTAAGGACTGAAACAATTAGGAGAATCAATTACCTCAATGAAAGCCTAATGAAACATCTACTGAGATATGACGCAACCAGAGTGGTTTTAACATTTGCCTTCTTTATTTCCAGACAACTTTTGTCCAAGAATACCAGCCCTTACACAAAGTGTGTTGGGAACAATTTCCACCCACAGAAATGCCAGACCTCACACCTTGAAGGAGTCTCAGCACTTTCAATGGCCACTGAGTGTCAGCTTCTGCTCTCCTGTGTCTGCCAGGGCACTCTGGCTGTTTCCTTGCTCCTTTTCATGTGATAGCACAGGGGTTTAGGTGCACCAGGATGGCTCTGGGAGAAGGAAGTCTATAGGGTTTTGTTTCCCCTTGCAATCTTACTAATTTAATGTGAAAGTAAAACATGCTTGCAAGCAAGCTGGCTCTGTCCACCTAAATATCTTGCTGCTACCAAGAGGGATGCCTCCCTTTCTCTTCCCTGCCTTCACTCCCTCGCATGTGCAGCCTTATCCTGTTCCCAGTTCCAGCACAGGTTCACAGGATACAATCCAACTCACCAACTCAGCAGAAAACAAAAGGATCAAAATAAGACCTAAAAAAAATATATATTTTTAAAAAAAATCAGATAATTATTACTTGTTTAGGTGTGGAAACCCAGGGCACCGGGAATATTTCCCTGTCTGCTCTAGGGTGCCCTGACCCCCAGGGGAACACTGACTTTGACCCTCATTCATGGAGAAAGTTTCCTAAACTCCAGAAGAGACCAGAAACCACTAGGGTGTGAAGGAGATTGTAGAGAGTAGTGTAGGTATATCACTTAGATGGGAAATTTAGGTTTTGGTATTTTTAGTATGTTGTGGATGGAAGCAAGATGGGGGGCACAGGGTGTCATCCTGGGCTTCTTCTTCATGCTTCTTCTTCCTCTTTCTTCTTGGGTTTGGATGCCACTCTGTAATTGGGCAGAAAATCTGCACTGCGGGCTTTTAGGGATCAATTATTGGGCTGAAAAGGGAAATAATCTAGGTGTCCGTTCTTAATTGTATAGTTTACCTTTACAAGACCTTGTAACAAGAGATTGTTGGCCATTTTTGCGATGCTTTTCCAGTGCGCTGAGCCTGGTGTGGACAGCGTGCAAAACTCTAGGTAAGATAACAATAAAAAAGAACCTGAAGACCAAAAAATTCAGCGTGTCTGTCTTTCCTGACACAAGACTAATCCAGGAGGGTCTCCCCCGACAGAGGAGCCCCCTGGAAGGGCCCAGCCAGAGTCCCCGAAATTGGGGAATCAGCAACAGGTACCCTGACATTCAGGTAACTAAACTGGCTCATAAGGGTAATGCATGTACCAGACAGATTGAGAGAAGTAACAGTATCATAGCAGTAGGAGTTTAAAAAAAAAAAAGTTCTTCCTGCAATATTGTAATCGGTCTATATGCATTTTCACATTATCACTCACATTATCCAAGGGATTCATGTTCTCTATGTTTTGATTTATAGTATAGAGGATTTGGGAGGGCAGGGGCATGGACACAGGAAGTGGGGAGAACAGAAACAAACTCTTCAGTTTGATGATAACTTTGATTAACTGCTAGAATAATGCCAGAATTGTCCCACAGACCATGCAATTACGCTCAGTAGAGCAGGTTAGGTTTTGAGATAAGGCTACCCCAGACATACTAGAGAGCAAAGCCTTAATTACAAGCCAAGGCACAAACTTTGTCCATCACTGGACCCCACCTGGAGCACTGCATTGAGCTCTGGGGCCTTCAGCACAGGAAAGGCATGGACCCATTGGGGAAGGTCCAAAGGAAAGGCTGAAAGAACCAGGATTGATCATCCTGGGGAAGAGAGGGCGTCTTTGGAGGACCTTGCAGTATCTAAGGGCACTCCAAGAGAGCTGGAGAGGGACTTTTGACAAGAACTTGTAGTAATTAAGGGGAATGGCTGGTGCTTTAAACTAAAAGAGGGTTGATTTAGATTAAATAAAGAAAGAATTTTTACAATAAGCATGGTAAAACACAAGCACAAATTGCCTACATCCTCCATCCTTGCAAACATTCAAGATCAGATTGAGCACAGGTCTGAGAAGCCTGATGTGGTTGAAAATATCCCAAGTTCATTACAGTGCACAAGTTTGTACAAATGGCCTTTAAGGTCTCTTGCAACGCAAACCATTCTATGATTCTATGACCTGCATGCTCAACTGCTTGTATTAAGGCTACTATGCTAAATTCTTGATAAGGGGAATTTGGAATTGGTATCTATTTTAGTATTTTTGCCTCTTTTTAAAACTTGTTTGTTTTGTTTTGTTCCATTTTGTTGATTTTTTTGTTTGGTTTGGGGTTTTGTTTGTTTCGTTGGGTTTTTGTCTTTGTTTATTTTTTTTTTCTTTTGGGATGAACCCCTTTGTCCATCTGGCCACCAAGGCCCTTAACTAACGTGCAATTGCCACGAGCAGAAATGCACCACATCGCTTCTCATCCTTGCTTATAAAATCTTTGAGAGCTTTATGACACCTGGGCGGAGCTGACCAAGGACTGAGCAGCTCTGTGACCTCTCCTTGTCACCTTCCAATGCACCCACATAATGCCTCTCAAACAAGAACCTTCTTCATGGCAGGCAGAAATGGATCATCAAGGAAGATTAAAAGCCTGGTCAGAGAAAAGTGACTTTCTTTCATCTTAGCCAAGGTTTCAGCAGCTCTTAAAGCCCTAATTGCAGAGCCTTTAGCACTCCATTTCCTAGACTGAGGCATGATGTGGGCTCTGTATTTATTTATCTCACCCTACCAGTCTTCCACAGAAAATACAGTAGCTCTCTTTTTATGAAGTAGGAACATTTGGCAGCACTGCAGGTGCTTTTTGTCCAGTATCTCTGCTACAGCAGGCAGAAGCTAAATGGGTGATTACGGATGCACAAATCTCAAGAGATTCAGAAGTTTATTTCTGACAGGCACCCAGGAGTGCTCTTGTTTGTATACTATCCAAAGACACTAGTCAAACCTCTTGTGTATTCATTTCTAGCACTGCAGTGTCCTATTTGATGACAATAGCCCAAATTCATTTACAAGAAAGTTTCTCTGACTTCCTTCTTTTTGCCTCAAAGATGCTAGGCTGCAGGAATGTCAAGTCAGAATCGGTTTTTTTAGGTAGATAAACCTTTCTTAGAGCTCAGAGCTTAAATTGAGACATCCCAGGCTTATTGTACTGTGACATGAGACAAGTTAGACTACATTTGGTTTTATGGTTAGATCTGGTGATTTGAATGCTATCACATAGCAATATATAAGCAAGGTAAGTGAGAAATAGAGAAACTATCAAATACAGATTTTCTTTGAACAAAAATATGCCTGTGCCCCAAAAGCTTATGTTTTTCCAGCAAGAACAGTCATTCTAAAACGGATGTCTCTTCCCTTCTTCCCATCTTAGCTTTCTTATACCCAGGGATCAGCGGTTTTTTTACATGAACAGGCAAAATACTTTGCCTGTGTGAATGGTGACTGAGCTGTGTAAGCTAAAAAAGGGAAATCTGACCATCTTTCCTCCTCCTTTGCACAGCAGAAGGGCTATGACTGCTGTTGGCCACTGCTGTTGGTCTAGCACTGCAAGAACACCATAGTGGTATAAAAATATAATCAGAGCCTCAAGATGAATGTGCAATATTTGCACACAGGCAAATTCAAATGGTAGGGCAGCAGGATTTAACTGACTTCAACAGTTTGGGGTGCCTGTACCTCAGGTCCCCGTGAGAAAGGAGTTATGCTGTGGGGCTTGCTTTAAGGTGTTTTTTCTTTTTTCCTTAGAAATCAGCCCTGTAAATTGGGTGTGTTGGGCTCTGGTTAGGGGCTTCATTTAACCTTTCCTGGCTTTGCACAACAGCAGCTTGTAAATCTGCTACCTGTACTTCTTTCGATTTAAGCAGAACTAATATAAAACAGCATTTCCGTCTGCTTATAAGTCTCAGGTTAAATTAAGAAATAAAGATACAGCAGACAAAAACAAGAGAAGATTTTGAAATTTGCATAAGCAATATTTTCGGAGATTAAAAAAAAAAGTTCATTATGAACCTTGGGCAAAGATGTGAGTGGTTTCTTATTTGATCAGAACCTGTTTGTTTATCCCTAACTTTAACCATATGGGAACAGTTTTATGGAGCAAGCTCATAAAATGAAAATGACAGAGTGCACAGCTCAATCTGAGTCTGCTTGGGCTGTAAATATCTTGTTATCACCCGCTATGATGCTCTAAACCTTAGCTCCTGTATTAGCATAGTCAGTGCTGTGCTCCTCCAGACTGTAAAGATACTTCAGCCCGAAGATCCAGAAATGTAGAATGCCAAAAACACACATCAATATAGAAAATGTCAGCATTGTAAAACAAAGGGCAATACGAGGGTGGGAAGGAAGAGAGAGAGAAGAGAGAGAGAGAGAGAGAGAGAGAGAGAGAGAGAGAGAGAGAGAAAGAAAGAAAGAGAGAAAGAAAGAAAGAGAGAAAGAGAGAAAGAGAGAAAGAAAGAAAGAAAGAAAGAAAGAAAGAAAGAAAGAAAGAAAGAAAGAAAGAAAGAAAGAAAGAAAGAAAGAAAGAAAGAAAGAAAGAAAGAAAGAAAGAAAGAAAGAAAGAAAGAAAGAAAGAAAGAAAGAAAGAAAGAAAGAAAGAAAGAAAGAAAGAAAGAAAGAAAGAAAGAAAGAAAGAAAGAAAGAAAGAAAGAAAGAAAGAAAGAAAGAAAGAAAGAAAGAAAGAAAGAAAGAAAGAAAGAAAGAAAGAAAGAAAGAAAGAAAGAAAGAAAGAAAGAAAGAAAGAAAGAAAGAAAGAAAGAAAGAAGCAGAGAATTCTTATGAAATATAATAAGGTCAAACCAGACACAGGTGAGGAAACTCAGTCCCAAACAGGCAATGTGATTTGCCAAGACAGCAGAACAGATCACTGAACGAGTAAAGTAAATCTGATTTTTAAAATAAATTTCCAATTTGATTTTTCTGATTTCTTTTACTGAGCATTTCCACAGCCCACAATTGCACACAGTCATGGCATGACAGCTCTTAGTCTTTCAGATTTAAGAAAGAAAGAATAAAAAAACTCCAATAGAACAACAACTAAACCAGAACCAAGCCTGAACACCAACAAAAACAAACCCCAAGGATCCCTTCTCTCGGTTCTGCTGCCTGGAGGGATACAAACACTCCTCGCCCCGTTCCAGGGGATGCCTGTTGGCTCATTTACTTGGTGCTGCATCAGGATCAGCTGATCACCTGACAAAAACTCCCCGAAGGTTATGAACCTCAAAACAGCTATGCATCTGACCCAGATAGCTTTCAGTGTCTCAGCATCACCAGGGTGCTAAGAAGAGTTAAAATTCATCCCTAACTGATGCTATACCTGCTCCCATCAGTGCCTAGTTACACATCAGATTGATTGTAAAGCTTTATTGTTTTATAAGTCTCTGCTTGGTCTGTTACCAAGTCACATTAACAATCTGTTAATGGTTTTCATTATTCCCAAAGCATCCACAATAGGTGTCTACGACCTGGAAACAGTCCTTAGAGGAGTGAAGAATAATGAGGATAATCGTGTTGCTCTGTTCCTCCAGTGACATTTCTGATGCTCTGGCAGGGAGGGTTCTGAACCTGGTTTCTGCTCCCTGAGCAGTGTCTGGCCTGTAAACAGAGAGATGTTAGGAAAATGTAAAAGCACCCGTCCACCATACAAAGCAGAGGAATTCAATTCACCCCTCTCAGCTGCTAAACTTCAAAGAAGGGAGGGAAGAAGTTAAGGAAAAATGCAAGCCTATCTGGGGGCTGCTTCCCGAAAGCAAACCCTCATCCATCTTTAATGGAAACAGTGGAAGTAAACATGCTGGCTTTCAGTCATTTAAATGTAAATTTGACTAGTCACCGCAGAACCTATGAGGAAAAAAAAAAAATCCTGTCTTAACAGCTTGATGAGAATTTGTAAGTCCAGTCTATAGTTTCTTGCTGGGGAAGGTGGTGCTAAATAACGATCAGGAGGACATTAACTGTGAAACACAACTCGAGTTCCCAGCTTCACCACTGATCTGCAGGCTGGCATTGACCAAATAACCTGACTTCGCCATTCATCTGTTTTCCACTCATATTTAATTGAAAAAATAAGTTTTGATACCATTGGTTGTTGTTTTTCATACATTCAGACAGCAGAAATAAACTTTTGGGGACATATCAGCTGATGCTTTCGAGCACATCTGTGGTTGAAAGGAAAATAGAACTATACTTGGGTGGCTAGAAAGATTTAAAGAATCCATTCCCTGATTAGTTGCTCTTATAGAAAGGGATGAATCTTTTCTCAGGCTCCAGGATGTTTTGCAAACAGATCTGATTACTGTTAGCTGGACTTTATCACTGGTGGAGCAAAGCACATAACAACGACAACAACAAAAACAGCGATGACAATATATATATATATATATATTTATATACACATATGTGACTTTACACAGTCAAATTATTCTTTAAATATTAAAAAATCCGTGTTAAACTATTTTTATAAGTCCAACATGACTTGCTATCAATAAACAAGCAATGTCATAGAAAAACTAGCATTATGGAAAGATGAACTGATCGACAAGAAGAAATTTGGATAATTCTGAAAAAAACCCTTCAGTTTGAAAGTGTGGGATTCTTTCCTAGATAAACATTTCTCAGTTATGTCTGCACACACTTGATTTACTGTGCTGTATGTCCCTGCTCCCCTGCCCCTGAAGGTCACCTGTGCTGCCTACTGAGTGCAAAAGGAGAGTCACCATAGACTTTAAAGGTCAGTTCTCTATAAGAGGGCTCTGACAGACTTTAGCTCGTGCAGGGGATTTTTGATACAGATGATAGAAATTGGGACAGCTCCTCTTCCTGTGAGTCTTCAACTCTTTCACAGACTGTTCAAGTCAGGTCCCAATTAATCATAAGATTCAGGGATTGAAGCCAAAAAAATACCAGAAATTGTTTATTTGAAAATATGGTATATGTACACCTAAATTTCAGTAAACGAAGTTTAGGGTACTAAATGTGTGTCTGCAGTCCTGACATCTAAGTTCCTCAGGTAATCCTGCCTGTTACTGTTCCCATACTGACAGAAATAAATTGTTCAGACCTCATATCTAAGTGCTACTAGATTCCAAAAACTATTGTGTATCTGAAAATATCTGTTTTCTTGTCTTCTTGAATCTTACGCTAAAAGATGATTTTTTTTCTGTGTAAGTCATCAGACACCCCACTGCCTAATTGGAGATGATGGATCCCATGATAAGAGTAAAGAACTGAAAAATAATTACCTATTTCAAAATGCTCAGCTTTGAAGTCCTTAAATCCAATTTTGTATTCACACTTAAGAACTCCACTGGACTGGCTTACTCACAACAGGAATTTGTCTTTTTAAAAACTTATTAAGTACTTTTTAAATTATTTTTAAACAGTTTTGAAGAGGCGTAGCTTTTGTTAGTAAATACTCACACATCAGTCATTTGGACTAGTATGAACCAGACCAGACCTAAATCTGATGTGTACCTTGATGCAGAGCACATGTGGATTTTTTATTTATGGCCCTGATTACTCATCTTCTTTTTCACTTAGCTACTTACACTAAAGCACAAGACAGTAAAATATCACGAAATACAAAGAACACAATTGTAAAGGCAATACAAAACAGTGACGAATGGAGAATTAAGTATATATTTGTTACAGTCATTCTCAGTTTTACACATCATAATATTTTGCACAATAGATCTGTAACTGTTGATACAGTTTCTCAAAATGCTACCGTGTTTAATTCTTAAGACCATAGTGAAAGTATCAATTCACTGTGAGGTTCAGTATTGTTCTGGGTGTCCCAGGGTACATTTCCCTAAATCCTTGATTTTTAGGGGGTTATGTGGCAATAAGAAGTAAAACAGCCTCTGAACAAGCAAGTGAATTTCTTCTTTTAATGATGAGGTGATAGCTCTGAATCTTCTTCTTTTTCTCTTCATAAGGCATTTAAATTATTCTGAATATATTTATTTATACTGCTAAAGAAAAAAATAAAAGGAAAAAAACCCAGAAAATGAAGGAATCTTGCTACATGAAAGAAGCAAAGAAAATATAATCTTTTACTTTGAATTTGTTTGCCAGTAGCTTATAAAATCTCTGGGTTATATGAAGCTTTTAATCTATCACCCAGAGCTGAACCCTCTCATTGAAAACACATTTTATTGAATTGCATTAAAATTATTTAGCCATTTTTATAGGCATAAGGTGATCAAATACATAATGTATTTTGATGGTCCCCAAAATGTCCCTGATGTGTGCTGGCTTTTGCTAATTAAATTCAGAATACTTGCTTTTTTAATGTTTCAGGTTTTGTTTCTTTTTTTTTTCTGTCTCTCTCTTTCTTCTTTCTTTCTTTCTTGCTTTCTTTCTTCTTAGGAAAAAATAAAGGTCAGCTGTTAATTAGCAGTTTTCTGAAAGTATCCATTAATATTACATAAATTACCGCCTCAAAATCCAATTAGAATCCTGGGCCATATTGAAACTAAATAGATCATTTAATTTTCAGGGCACAATATGAAATGAGGTCTAGGAAAGAAATCAATACTGGTTCAGTAAGGAAATATCAAGAGAGGTGTGTGTGTGTGTGGGGGCGGTGGTGGTGGTGTGTATACTCACATAACATAGTAATCTCAGCTTTATGAGGACTTGGATGTATGAGATAAACGTATATTTAAGTGTGCAGCAAACCTGGCTTTAAAACAATAGGAAAACATCTAACTCTTCAGCTGCCTTTTTGTTCTCTGGGGTTTTGCCCTCCCAATCAACTCCCTCTCCCCACTCTGTCGTTGTTGGGGTTTTCTTTGTTTTTGTTTTGTTTTCGTTTTGCTTTTGGTTTTAGGGTTTTAGTTGCTTTGTTTCCTTGGTTTGTTGGCTTTTGATTGTTTTTTGGGGGATTTGTTGTGGGTTTGGGGTTTTTTGTTTGCTTGTGGGTTATTTTATCAGGGTTTTTTTTTTTCCATTCATCCCTGGTAGTATCCTCTTCCAATTTAATAAAAAGGAACATTAGAAACTTTTGATTAAAGAAGGAGATGACCATAAAATCAGATTTTTTGAATTAGAAAACTATAGGCACGTAGAAAAAGGCTATTTTAGTATTTTATTTGCTGTGGAAGTTGTACGATTTGACCATGAAAACATAAATGAAAAAATGTATCTGATTTCTATACAGCAGATATTGTGATTCACTTCTCGCTGAATATTGGTGATATTTGAGCTTCTTGAGCATTTGTGAAGAGATGGAATTGAGTTGGTTGGCCTAATGGCTCTTAAACATTTTAGGACATTTGGAGAGCCAGTGCTTTTAGCACTTTCTTTTAGCAAGAGCCCTTCTCTGCACATAATGAACAATAATTGATCAATATGACATGGAAATGTGTTTTTGTTATTATTAGCTTCTCCTGTGGATAAAAGGAGTGCAAGTACTTCTACAAAGCACCATTAGGCAAATGGACTAGAAGCATCAAACTGGTAGATTGAATGGGCAGCTCCAGAGCCTGAAGAAGCCAGGTTTCTAAGCAAATAAAATTGGTAGATGGTATCACAGCCACTTTTCCAGCAAAAAAGGACCAGGAAAATAATGGTTCAGAACATTCAGCAAAATTGCATCAGCAGGTCAAGCAGCTTGTGAGAGATGAGTAGGGAGATGGAAAAGGGGATAGCAAGCAACAACAGGGAAGGAGGTGGTAGAATTCTGGTTATAGAAATTTCTTCTCTTTTCACAGAGCAAGGATAGAGTATAATAAAGATATCCTTGCAGACTCATCTGGACAAAGGGAAAGTTAGATTAGAATGCACCTTTGAATGTCTGCTGGGCTTCAGCAATAAATAAATCTAATCTAAAATTGTTAATTATGAACCCAAAAAACTGGTAGAAGGGTAGAAGATTTATCTGGATAAAACATTAAAATCCATAGGTGGAAACCAGTCAGGAAAGAGTGATTTAACAAAAGAAAATAAAAACTGGCAATGTTTGTCAAAATAAAAGTGCTACTTTCCTTATGTTTCTTACTCAGTTATTATTCAGAAGAAAAAATGATCAGGTATGAAAAGAAAATAATGGAAAGAGATTTTGGAAATAAATTTCTGGTTTGGGAAGCTATGTGTGACATGGTAGTTAGAACACTGCTCTTGTAAAATCTTTGAGGACTTGTGCTGCGACAGCAGGTGTGGGTGAGAAGGAGAATCCGTGGAGCTCTGTTAAGTCCTGTCCCCTCAAAAGCTGTCAAGTTATCAATCAGAGACAGCAGCTAGATTACTCATGAATTAAAGAACAAATGCAAAAAGGGACTGTTAACAACAGAGAAGCTGGAAATTTTTACCCATTTAGCACAAAGCCAAAGTAGAAGGAATGCAGAGAGTGTTTTGAATTCGACTGCTGCCTTCATTTTCCTCGGTCTGCATAGGGATGGGAAAAAGGTTGAACATTTTGATGGACTTGGGTTGGAATATTGGAACTTCTGGCTAGAAATCAGGAACAATGTTTAATGGTGAATATTATACTAATGCAAAAAAAGGGCAAACATTTTGAGTGCATAATCCACTTCTGAATTTGGGACAAGCTGAAAGATTTACTCATAGAATAAGTTGACATGATTTCAACTCCGAGGAATGGTTGAAGCCTGTTGGACCACTGATATTAAGTCTGATATATTTTCATTAACATTTTAGATAGTTTATACCAAAGAACTCTAAAAAAAATCTGTCTGAGACCATCTCTGATACATCTATTTCAATGTCCACAAAATTTTGGAATGCTGGAGATAATTTGGAGAAGCAGTGACAAAAGTGTTGGTGTTTTCAAGAGGAAACAATAAACCCAAATAGCTATATATTTAGTAGAGATTAATTCTTACCTATTTTATGCAAAGTAGATTCCATCTAACTAATTATGACATTTTCATTTGAGAGGAGCATATGTTAAATTAATAAATGCAACAGTGCTGGTACAGTGCTCTTAGATGTCCATGAGGCATTTGATTTGAGGCTATACAATATTTGATTAAATAATTAAAGCAGTTAGAATCAATGCAATAAATAGGTTTAAAGGAATGAACAGATGCATTTTCCTATAAATAGTTTTGTTTGCAGTCAGATGCTGCACCATTTATAAAGTTTATTGTGAGTGACAGAGCTGAAGCCTCAAGACATGAAGAAGAAAAGTTGAGTAACCTCTGGTTGAGGATTGAGCAGCTCCAGGGTGATCTTGTCTATGTGAATAGACACCTGTTGCCAGGGTGTAAAAAAGACAAAGCCTGACACCTGCCAGTGGTACCCAGTAAAAGGACAGGAGTCACCAGGCATAAAGTGAAAAAAAAACAAACCCAAACCAAACCCAAAACATCTCCTAAAACACAAAAAAAAAAAAAAAAAAAAAAAAAAAAAAGTAGTTTATGTTGATCAAGCACTAGAGAAGATTGCCCAGGTTTACAGAGAGAGTGTGGAGTCTTCCTTGGTGGAAATATTAAGAATCCAGCTGGGTAATGTCCTGAGAAACTTGCTTTTTTTGACCAGGTTTTAAGCAGGTTGGTTGGTCTATGTGACCTCTAGACATGCTTTCAAACCTTGGGTTTTCTGTGATTCTGAAAAGTCTTGTTCAATTCTGATGACAAAACAAAGGCAAGTCAATACTACAGAACTTGTTCAAGTAAGTGAAAATAAACATAATTGTTTTAATGCACAGTCAAAGAGGTCTGAAAAATTTTGAGGGCCATGGTGTCTAACCAATAAAAATAAACCTTCAACACCATTGTAGGGAGCAGCACCAAAAAGAGCAACCATAAGACCTAGGCCAGATACAGTGGAAGATCTTGAGGAGGAAGACAGAGGCTAGATGATCTTCACATTTAGCACAGCGCAGCAATAAGACCTCAAAGGAGAATGAGAGAAACATATCACATTAATGGTTTTCCCTTGCAGATGGGGTCTTTGTTCTGGATTATGTTGTGCCTCGTTCCTTTGTTCTGCAGCCTTGCAGGATGGCATATGGCCCCACGTGTTTTATACCAGACATAGCCTATTTAATCTTTTCAGCAACAATTAAGTTTCCACGTTAGCTGATTCACAGATTATTGTATCAGAACTATTAAACTGGTGGGTTGTTTTTCTTCCACCTCAGTTTAGCTATTTTTTTGTTGTTGTTGTTTATAAGAAACACTTGTCTCTGTGGTGCAGCACATACC
The DNA here is from genome assembly GCF_027887145.1 of Ammospiza caudacuta. Classification (NCBI taxonomy): domain Eukaryota; kingdom Metazoa; phylum Chordata; class Aves; order Passeriformes; family Passerellidae; genus Ammospiza; species Ammospiza caudacuta. The sequence continues at coordinate 82,535,364 of NC_080632.1, read as the reverse complement.
AATATAGAACAGAATTACAATGTACTTCCAGCCAAAATCAGTTTATTGTCTATTTCAGTAGTTTTCTTATGGTAGCAATTATTCTCTGTAAGCCTGCAAGCAAGCAGCAGAAATCTGAAATCATCAAAGAGTTTTTATCTGCAGCAATTTCAAAAATGGCAGGTAGCTGATAGTTTAAACTTTAGTTCTCTGCAGTAGAGCAGTGTGAGAACTGGAGAATGCCATCTGCCTTCAACAGCCAGTTTTAAATGCTCAGGAATCAGGCTTGTGTTGCCATTGCTCATATGTGCTAGTTAAATCAAGCTGGCAGGGCACAGCAACAAATGAGTTACCCATAATAAAAGTGAGGGGTGAACTCCATCACTCTGAGGGAAAGGGCTGCTCTGGAAAGGGGCATTCTCAGCTCTACCATGAGTGTGCCACTCAACAACAGCTCTCTACTAAACCAGAGGAGGATGCACTGGAAGAGTATTGAGCACTGCCCTTTTTTAATGCAATATAATGTTTCTAATATATCCTCATAGGAAAAACAGGTTTTGTGTATATATATATATATATATATATATATATATATGTATATAGCAACAGGACTGCAAAGGGATGAATGCTGTCAAAAAACCAAAACCAAGCAAAAAAAAAGACCAAATAATCTTCTAAATTCCCAGACCTGGAGCTGAGAACTGATAATCCCTGGCAACATGGTGATTCTAGAGGGTTACCATGAAATATTCTAGTTCATCACTTATATTTCCAGCAATGACAACTGAGTTCCTTTTGTCTTGGTTTAGCCCCAGTGGCAGCTAAACCTCATGAAGCATTTTGCTCACTCTCTGCCCCTCCAATCCCCACAGTGGGATGGAGGACAAAAATTGAAAAAGGAAGAAAACTCATGGGTTGAGATAAAGGCTGTGTAAAAGGTAAAACAAAAGCCATGTACACAAACAAAACAAAACAAGGAAATCATCCACCAATTTCCGTGGTGTTCAGCAATCCCCAGGAAAGCAGGGGATTACTGTAACATGCAACCATGACTTGAAAAGACCAACACCATCTGATGACCCTCTCTTTCCTTTTTCTTCTGATCAGTTTTTTATGCTGAGCATGGCACCATGCCCTTGTGGAGCACCCCACTGGCCAGCTGGGGTCACCTGTCCCCACTGTGCCCCCTCCCAGTTCCTTCTGCACACCCAGACCCCTCACTAGTGGGGTGGACTGAGTGGCAGGAAAGCACTCCATTTAAGCATTAAGTTATACAGCAATAACAAGAATGTGCTGCAGCCTGCATCAGTGATTTAAAAAATTGTAAAAAGTAATATATTTTCATCATAAAACCTATTACTACCTAATTATTTCTATTTGGAACTTTCTGGTTTGGGGCAGGCTGTATTTGGTTTTTTGAGGAATTTTTCTGCCCAAAAATTATCCTTTTTTTTTTTCAAAATCTTTGAAGCTCATTGAGAACTATAAGAAAACCCAAAGAGTCCCAAAGTGTTTTCACAAAATTAGGTGAAAGAACAGAGGGTAACTTTTTGATAGAAAGGAAATAATGCAGCACAGAAGGAGAAAACTTATTTGCTCCTGTACTCTGTTGAGATCTAAAGGTGGGAGAAGAGAAGGATCCTGCCTGTTGAGATGAATTTGACTCAACAGAAAGAATTACTCAGAAAGAGCTCAGCTGTAGAACACATAGAATAAAAGGAAAGGAAATCTGACCCAGAGTAATGTGTTCCAACTTGGTTATCTGATGAGACAAAAATATGATGTTGAAGAAAGAAAGTGTCTTTAGATGTAAGGAATACAAATGATAGGATCACATTTGAGTTAATCTTGTTAATTTTGTTAATAACCTAAGGCCCTGCAATGGGCAGGGACACCTCCCACTATCCCAGGTTGCTCTAATCCAACCTGCCTTTGGACAATTCCAGGGATGGGGCAGCCACAGCTCCTCTGAGCAACCTCTGCCAGGGCCTCACCTCCCTCCCTGTAAGGAATTTCTTCCAAACATCCAATCTAAATCTCCTATCTTTAGTTTAAAACTATTCTACCTTGTCCTATCACTGTCGGCCCATGTGAATGGTCACTCTCTGTCTTTATAAATCCCCTCCAAGAATGGAAAGGCTGCAAAAGGGTCTCCCTTCTCTTTCTCAGGCTGAACACTCCCTGCTGTCTCATCCTGTCTTTACAGGAGAGGTGTATGCTCCTGCCCCTGGAGTATCTTTGGGAACATTAAAAGCAGCTTTCCTCTGTGAAATAACTGCAGTACGTGTATCTATAAATAAATGATGTATTGAAATGAGTAAAGTGCTCTTATTTTGATTTCTTATAATGGAAACACATGGAAATATTCAGCAAAATTCTCAGGCAACTCATTTAAAACTTACTGAAAAATATGGAACTCATTTCCACCAGATACAATTTGGCGCATACATTTTCATAGGGAAAATATCAATATCTGCAGTTATATTAAAGAGCATCATATGGGAGTTTGCCTGATTTTGAGCAAAATCCAAACTCTATATGATTGAAACAAACAAAAGCTGTCCCTACAGGGACAAAGTTTAAGCATTTTCAAGAAAATGAAAAAATTTACTTTTCTAACCTAAATTTACTTCAAAGGCAGAAACAGCATCACAGCTAAGGTCACATTCACCATGAATTTTATGTATAAATTGAGGGAGAAAGAGTCTCAGAAGCAAAGTATGAAAAAAATTACTACTATAAATATTTTCATGAACAGTCTACTGAACTTTCAGCTCCTCGGTTTGCAACCAGAAAAGAGATTGAACTTTTTCACATGGTTTCCATTATTTTCAGTTTCAGAAGTGTTAGAAATAGAGCTACAAACATTGCCTCCTGTCAAGCTCTTTTTCAGGAGCAGATGACAGCAGAAAGTCGGGAGGAAGCAACTAGCAAAAAAAAAAAAAAAAAGAAAACCCACACCACAACTTTTTTAAACTTTCTCAAATAGTATAAAATCTTGAGTTCAACTCAGTATTTGGAAGATGTTTTTAACCCAATTGTTGTTTCCTGCTGTTATTCCCATAATCTGAAAAAAATAAAAAAAAAGTGATTTCATGACCCCCTCCAAAAATATCTGAAGCCTGTCTCACTTTATGATTCACCCAAAACTCCCCTCATTACAATTCCACTTCCTTTCTTTATGAAATACCTTTTATCATGCGCTGGAGGGTGATGGCTTAAAAGTCGTGCCTAAGGGTTGAATTACTTAGACTCCCTTGAGCCACAGGTTCAAATTCTGGCTGGGTTGACTCAATTCTGCCTCCTTTCAAGGGAAAGAAATTGAATTCCGTGCAGGTCATTCTGCCAGGCTCTTTCAGGGAAGAGCAAAATTGCAACTAATATCCAGCCTGCTTTCTGGAAACATTAAAGCTTTCTATCAGAAGGAAGTCTTTTCCCAGCATCTTTCACAAGTATTTCGTCTCCTGTCACTTCAGTGCTGCACCTTCATCAGTGCTGTGTGCTTGGCAGTCACACTCTACCAGGGTGTGCATTAGATCTCGTGTGGTTATACAAGGCCAGGGAACACACTGCCTTTTATTCCTGCCCCGATTCGTTAAAATTTTACTAACAGCCACTATTTCCTAAAGTCTTAATGTGATTTTTCTTTCAGAGCTCCAAAATAGGAAGCAGAAGTCAACCGTTGCAAGCCTCACCTTTAATTAGAAAGAAACCAAGAAGCTGGGATTTTTTTGGTTTTTTTTTTGTTTTTTTGGTTTTTTTTTCTTTCACACTTGCAAAAAAACAGATCTTGGACACCTCACACATGCACACCTGAGGGGTCAGCAGCTGAATGGCAGAGAAGGACAGCCTCAAATCCATCATTTTAAAACTGTGTGGTTTTCAGCAGTCTTTCATGGTTTGTAAATGCTTTGGGCTGGCAGCTCTGTGGAGTGATGACAGGGATGCAATCAGCAGCAGAAGGCAGCCCAGGTTGTAGAAGGTGTTGGCATCCTGTGGGAAGAATGGCATCACAGAGCCAGGCAGCTTAGGAAACAAAGTCAGCGCTATTTTTTACTGAAATTTCCCATATCTGGACTCTCTTTCCAACTGGTAACAATACTGCCAGTTTTTAAAGTTTCAGACAGGAATGCTTCATCCTGGCAGACAGTGTTGGGCAGACATTGCATGGAAAATACCACAATAAATATAATTTCTTAAAGCAAGCTCAAGCGAAAAACAACCAACCAAGGTTTTACTCACTTATAAATAATGCTCATATAGAAGTGTTTTCTGAGAAGCATCCTGACTTTTGCTTGCTAAAAAGATCTGGAATTTTAAAGATTATCTCATAGTTTGTGTGAGAATTCATATAATATTTCTTGATTAATCAAAACACAATTTTCAGAAAGTCAGGTCATGATAGCCCCACTAATTGATAATCAACAGGCAAATAATATATTTTTAGAGTTACAGAAATACTGTTTTCAGCACTATAGTTTTTTCTTCCCCTGAAATCACTATATATTCTTTCTTGGGGTTGTGGAGCTCAAGAGAATTTCTCTGGAGCCACAACCTCCAGTGACCAGAAGTGACCTTTTTGGCATTATGCTGGGAAAAGAGGATATAGCCTAAGGCAAATTCACCAGGGTGAAGTTCAGGGACCAGGTTAAAAAAAATACAAATATAAGGAATAAAAAAACTGGAAAAAAAAACCCAAAAACCAATGCCTGATGTCTATGGCATATATCATTTGTGACAGACAATTTTTACCTCTCAATAAGAAAGGTGGCATCTACCTATTCTGTTTTCATACAACCTTCAGCCTAATTGAGGGATACTCTTCCCAATAAGACAAACCGATTTTGGAACAAATTGCTGCTTCTGGTACCTTTGGTTGATTCCCCACCACCATCCCCCTGAAAGCCCCATGGTTTCATCATGTTACGCCAGGTTTAATATACATAAGAACAGACTGTTTTGTGCTCACCAGGAGAGATGACAGGCCAGCAGTTGAATTCTATTTCCCCAGCACCTCCTGAAGCCAGCTTCTGGTCTCCTCTTGAGCTGATGTCTCAGGCTTGAGTCATGAGCAGGGTGGGGAGCAGGAAAGCAAAGCCTTCCTCTGCCTTGAGGGTCCACTTTGTTGCCCACCGGGTGGAGTGTACTCCTTGTTCACAAGACTTGGTCCTTTCTTCAACAAAACAGCGCCAGAGGCATCGAGGGCAAATGCTGGGCTATGAGAGTCGCTTACTTCCTTGGAAAACAAACATGTTATTTCATAGTCTTGGTCAGTAAATCTGCAATGGATTCTGTTTTGCGTGTGCTTACATGTGTTTGTGTCAGTTGAAACAACATTTTAAGTAAACACAATGACTTCAACCCAAGGCCAGCATGTTTAAAGGTTGTTTCTCTTCTGTTGTGAGAACTGTGCCCATATATGATTGCTTTTGGTACTCATTCAAATGTTTTAAACCCAACAGATGTCTTTTTTTTTTCTTTGTGAGCATAGGAAATGGAGAAAATAAATAGACTGTTTAATTTGTTCTGACTCTATTTTAAAATGCAATTAGATTGGAGGAAAAAATCCAGAATAAACATTTAAATGATTTGGTGATAGTGCTCGGTACCCTTTTTTTCTCTAGATCACTGTTCTTTCTCCCACCTAAGTCAAGGGAGAGTTGCAAAAAGCCAATGACATTCTCATGGTTCCCAGTTCTGTGGTCCACTCATGAGGTGTGCACACCCTTGCACTCTGACAGCTGTCCAAAAGCATGAGGACTGCAAACTGAAGACCAAGAAGTGTTTAAATTTTGTAACATGATGTCTCAAAGGCAAAATTCAGGCATATTTTCAGGGTGAGAGGAAAAAGTCCATTTTTACTTCTGAACAGAAAACTGCAGCTGGTAAGGCTGCTACAGGAACGTTTCTCACCAGTTTTTGATTTACCTTACCTCTTGAGAGGCATGATGAAAATAAGAGTAAGTCACTCTCCCTGGCTCCCGGAAACTGTGGGAAATGAACACCTGGCCTCAAGCTAATATTCAAAACTGATTATTGGTTTTTCAGTTAGTTGTCTCTTTAATGAAATCCAGCTTAAAATTAACCTATTACAATCTTAAATTTTGAAATACAGAGAATGTAAAAAGTATACCGAAGCACTAAAGAGAAAACTCATTGGTGAGAGGAAGTGTGCAGGATTTTGGGCTGCAGCATAAGGCTGAAATCTTCCAAGGCATGGAGCTTCAAGTGAGTAGTTGACTTTTGATTAATTGTTTTCTCTTTATGCTTGCTTCTAAATTACAGGTCAAAAACCACAACTGTGCTACAATTACTCTTTATTTTGTTTCATATGCACTCATAGTACAGGAATTGTGGGATAGAAGATGAGGAAAGAATCTGAAAACTTTGGAGACTTAAATTACTTGTTGATGAATCCTTTTCACTAAGACTTTCTAGACCTATTGGTGTCAACATAGATGTCACTTTACCCAATGTTTACTTAATTTTGAGTTGCTTATTTTTGTGTGCTTCCTCTCAAGGCATCGATGTCCCAGTGTTAGGAAGTTCATAAAGCCCTATTTATATTGTTTTGTTGATATCTTCCCCAGTGTCATCCAGGTAGTGGAGAAAGGAATGTGACAAAATATTTTTTCTTACCTTTACAGTTAGCTGCTATGATATCTCCCCAGCACTATAATTATAAAGACAGAGGAGAATGCTTTTTTTTCAATATCCTAATGAGAACTGAGAATGCCTGCATTCCTTTGGCTACTTCTTTTAGCCCTCAACTATTGCAACATGCCTGTAAGGAGAAACTCAGAGCAGAAATTCAAAGAGGGAAAGACACATAGAAAATATCTCATCATCATCCAATTTTCAAAGAAACAATTTAAAGATAACTAGCTTGTAAGTGATTGGGGTTGTATTGCTTTTAACTGCAGCCACCTGTTTCTAAAAGAGGAAGAATGGGTTTTTGGCTAAAGCTTGGCTAAAACAATATCTAGCTGAATTTGGGTATCTTGGCTCTCTTCCTGTAGCTGCTACAGGGTTCCTGCAGGACCTCATAGCACTTTTTACAGTTCCTGGAAATTGCTTTATTCATCCCAGTCCACTTACATGCCTGTCAGTCATTAATGAGAAGCTCTCTAATATATGACAAGTAGAACAAGTAATTTTTGATAAGGCAGCAAAATGATGGAAAGTGAGGTGCTCCCAGCAGGGCGTTGGAATCCCTAAGCAGTGCAGTGGGTTTCTTTAATGATAAAAAATGCTGCCTCTGACCCTCTGGAATGGAGAAGAATCAGGGTCCATGAGGTGGTTCTGGAACAGTAAGCTGAGATCTACAGACACTAGCACACATTTGTACTCTCAGAGAATAGTACAAACTATTTACTAAAATTACATTCCCTAATAGAGAGAGGCCATTAAGCCCTGACTCTGTTCCCACCTGTGGCACTCTAGAGCAGGTCACCTAATTTCTCTGAACTTCTCATTTCCTCCCCTGCCTTTTCTCACTGACAAAAGTTCTCTGGGCCATGGTTTCTCTTTTACAGTGGCCTTTCCTATTTTCTTTAGTCTCGAGCTCCTCTCTAGTTTGATAGATCTGTCAGTGTGAGGATGTTGTACTGAATAACAGCTGCAGAGATGTTAGGTTCCTCTATCCTTGACAAGACTTAAAAAATCCTTGCGGGCTCCATAGGGGAGGGATGATGGAAAGAATCATGATTTTATACACTTATTTATTCATTCTTTCATTCACTCACAGATATTACTGACTAGTTTCAGTGTATACCCTGGAGTTCCAACACATGTTCTTAACAGATGTTTTATTATATGATCTTTTATTATATTCATCCAAACTGCTGCAACACTCACCCCCCTTTTATTTCCTTCTACCCCAAACTAAATTAAAAGAAAATAAACTCTTCATAGTCATAGACAGTGTTGTGTTTCTCTGACTCAGAAATCACTCCCTCCAAGGGCAATTATAATCAACTCTGATCTTTACAAAATGTACTGCAGGAGCTTAGTGACTTGAGATGATGTGATTTCTGAAGGCTCAGTCTTGGATTTTCAGGAAAAAGGGATTGTTCTTTCTGAACAGTTATCTCTTGAATGGCTTCCTGGAACTAAAAAGAGCTAAGACGCATAATTTTAAAAGTATGATTAAATATTTTGGAGCAAAAGTTCGTCGGTCTGTTTCATGGATCTTACTCTGATAAGCTCTGTATTTTCTTACATATAATCAATATACCACCACTCAGGATCAGAAAACCTGTGATTCAGCATGGTGGGGGTTACAAAAAAAGTTTATCCCCTTGATCTTATTGTTTCTGATTCAACCCCCTGTCTACCACCATTTCTGTGCTGAGGTTATCTGAGTTTGCTCAGCTCTGGAACGGGACAGTATGAAGCAGAATTATTTGTTAGGTGATTCAAGTTCTCCTTGAATCATGTTGGTCTTATAGCTGCATCTACCTTACTTTATTCACCTAACTTTGGAAATGTTTGCCTAAGCAATTTTCCTGTATTAACTTAGCAAGTTAATAGCTGAGAAGAAAGACAATCCTTTGCTTCACCCACCATTCCCACTTCCTGACTGAGGCTGTCATTGGAAAAAGAAAAGTTATTAATGACAGTTACATTTATATTTCTCCAACAAAATTTTCATACTGATGTGTATTGAATATTATTTATTTTACTGCTTACAGAAAACTTGAAGCAATCCTAAGCCCAGGTACTAGCAAACACAAAGTATTCACATCAGTATCATCCTTATCCTATTAATGTTTTGGAATCATCTGGGATTACTTTCAGCCCTCCATAGCCCTTTTTGTAATATTTATAAGTGTCCCAAGAGCATACAGAGAGTGTAAAAATTTTGTAAGTGGTGCTGCAGAGGAAAACGTCGATTTTCTATTGGTAACTTTAAAGAAAAAGTGATTTCTCAGCTTTTATACAAAAATCCTTCATTAGATAACATTAATTTGAATTTTTTAAAAATTTTTTAAATTTTTCTTTTTAGAGCTTCCTCCAGATTCATGACCTGATGCAAGTGTGATTGTTATCATCTTAGCCAATATATCAGGCTGGATTCAGGACTCCATTAAAAGAGAAAAGTTGCTGACATTCAAAGCAAACTGTCCTACTCTGAAAATTTATAAGAACTACACAGATATCCTACCTTACTGAAGAATATTCAACGAATATTCTGGTTGGAGTACTAGTAACATTTTGGTATTTTCCTTAGACATTACTTACTGAATTGCAGACAGACACCTTTTAATTTGAGGCTTGCTGCATCCTTTGAAAATGTAAGATTTTAGGCATATTCTGATGTGGTTTTCTCAAGGATTTTGGTCTTCATTTTGGTTTTGGTTTTGGTTTTGGTTTCGGTTTCGGTTTTCGTTCTGTTTTTGTTTCTGCTTGGAAGTGAATTGTGAGACACATGGAACTATTATTTAGGGAAGAATGCAGTAGAGTTGGTGGTGCCAGCGGTGGTGAGAGGTGTACATATCCCACACTGTGATGAGGAATGAGTTCTTCTTGTGATATTGCCAGTGAGGGGAGAAAAAAGGGGAGACCTTTTCTTCTCACTCACTCACTCACTCACTCACTCACTCACTCACGAGGGTGCCTTGTTGTGTGACAGTCAAAACATTCTGATGCCATTTGCAGTTATTGGACTGTCATTGCTCATGATGATTAATTCAAAAGAGGCTCTCCAGAAGTGCTAGCTGCTATTTGCTTTTTCCAGCGTCAGTGGATGAAATTTTATGTGCAAATAGGCAGTTATAAGCCACCAAAGAACATCTGATTCAATATAAGATTTCCACCATGGAGTTCCAGACTTTTTTATTAAAATGCTGTTGGAAAGAGAAGTTGTATTAACCATCACTTTAAATTTAGTTTTATACTTCTTCCTGCCTTTTGCAGATACTATAGTGTGATGTATGATGATCTTCTCACAACTGCTGAGGCTTTATTTGTGTCATGTTACATTATAATTTTGTTTTCTAGGGTACTAATTCCTTTTTGGACCAAAGCAGCAAAGCCCAGATGACAAAATCTTCTGTCATTAGACGCTCAAGAAAACGTCCAATATGAATCTGAACATTTTTTTTAACTGCAGAAGTTAATATATGGTGCTTATATCTTGGAGAATACTTACTATATAAGACATCTAAGATAACACTTTTCCTCAGCTCATACTTTCAAGAACAGATCCAGTCAATGGAATAATTGAAAATTTTCTTTGTTTCAGTATATGTCTTGGTACAAATGAACCTCATTTCTGTACCCCAAACTAGACATATACGATAGCAAAAAATAACCTGGTACAGAGATAAAGATACATAAAACTTCAGCAAATATACATACATGAGCTGTTTTGGTTGAGGTTTTTTTAATTTTCTTGGAAGGTTGAAGAGAGGAATAAGTTCATTTGGGATAAATAATAAAAAGTGACAACATAAGTTTTCAACCTCTTTGGGACCGCAGTTTCTGTTATTGTGGAGAAGATTCAGTACTTGTGCACAGCATTCTCAAAGGAAAACAGCAAAGAAAGGCCTTTAAAAATATGAAAATAAATGGATATTGATCCTATCAGCTCAGTTTGTTTTGTTTTGTTTTGCTTTGTTTTGTTTTGTTTTGTTTTTCCCTACAAAGAAAACACTGACATAGCATGACATGATGAAAAACTCCTTTAGAGCCTTTAAGTTGAATGGATTCTGGCTGTCTTGAATCAAGGCTGGCAGGGAATGTGCTCTCCAGACTGTGGCAGATGGCATCTGTTTTGTTTGCTTGTTGGGGTTTGCTGTAAGTTCCTGAGTGTTAGCCCTGTGCTCTGCTCTGTTCTGCTAAAAGGCTGCCTTGCAGAGGGAGCAGGGCTGATTTTTCACGTGCTGGTGGCTCCTGGTCTCTGGGGCTTAACCAGGGTAGAATTCTCTCAGTGGAGGAAATATCAGACCTTCTCTGATAGCAAAGCAACATGACTTACTGCAATTTTTTTTTCTTTTTTTTTTCTTTTTTTTTTTTTTTTGAAGAGCTGGTTGGATAAAGCAGGGAGCGAAGTACACAGATATCTGGGATCTTGAAACACACGTAGAGAAAAGTAGGTTTCCAGGAAGAAAAGAAAGCAGATAAGCATTTCATAGGAAGGGGAAAGTATTATGAACATGTGACATATGATGTTTCTGTTCAGTCTGGTACAACTAAGTAGCACAGAGGGGAGTAAGATTTAAGAAAAGCAGCTCAGAAACACATGTACTTTCAAGCTGGATTTCTCACAGGGATTAAGCATGTTTTTCTGCCTTTAAAAAAAAAATATGTACTTTATTTTTGAAAAATTACATTGCTTTAGTTAAAGAGCATTTAAACCCTAGAGTTTATTGTCACCTGACATTATGGAGACACAAAAAGCTCCATTCAAACTGGAGAAAGATGAATTCAGGGACAACGTGAATCAATGTGTTACATTTTAATCTCAATGTGAATGATGTCTACTGAGAATATAGGGTTTTTTTTGCTCAGAAATTAATTACAGACTGGAGAAGAGAGCCTTCTTCACTAGGGAGTCTTGCAACAGCTTTCAGAGCATGCATTGCTTCCATCCCAAGTGCCTTCTGGAGACTAAAAAGACTCCCTTAGGAAAGGATGCTGGACCACACAGTCTGTATTCACCACAATTCTAAACAGTGGTGTTCGCTCATTGGAGGCAATGATTATTTAGATGACAAGAAAGAAGTCTGAAGAGTGAGGGGACAACAGAGGGGAAAACAAGGATGGTTTTGCAAGACAGATATCTTCTGCATCACTTTTGTCATTTTTGACCAAATTACCTCCTTACACTTGGGTTAAGAACTTTGCTTTTCCACAGTGGCTGACCAGAGCAGGAAGCATGGCCCGAAGGCCAAGCAGAGTGGATGAAAGCTCTCCAGAGGACAGAGATGGCAGGGTAGCTGATTTAGAATCCAGTGCTAACATCCCTCACGTGTTTCTTGGAAATGGTGTGATTTCCTTGCCTGTGCAGAGGACCTCCCTGAATCCACAGTGTGCTGATAGGGGGTGCCTGACAAAGAAGGGTGAAAGGATGTCTCGATCCAAGGGAAATTTCTTGTTTAGGAAGCAGCATACTAAAAACCTAGCAAAAATGTTTGAAGGGACAAGTTCTAAACATTGATGAGAAAGGTAACAGATACAAAAGGGACAGAGAAGCTTTCTTTTTCTGGACAAAATTCCTAGGGCTGCATGAAGGCACTTTCCAGTCATATTTTGTTCACAGCTGTAATCACTGCTTTCTTAAATTCAGTTTGAAGCCAGATGGCGACAGGGACACAATATTTCCCTGCCACAGCAAAAGGAGGCAGAGGTGATAGTCTTGTATTTGGCTCGTAGCCCTTGCCCCTCTCCCTAAGGAAGAAGCTGGACTTCCTCTTGTGGAGATAAGGAATGATTCGGCCATTTGTCAGCCAGCTCTGTAAAACTTTATAGCAAATCAGTCATATTGCCTTATTCTACTTTGCACCATCCATACTTACAGTCATGCTTTTTCTCTGATGGCAAAAACCCATGATAGAAGACTCATCCATGCCAGAGAGTTGTGTTTTTCCAGCCACAGGTCAATATCTCTTCTGAGGATTCTGTAGGAAGAATAGCTGAGTTGAACATCTAAAATTCCACAAAAAAAGTATGGTCTGAGGGGAAAAATATTTTTTGCGAAAGTTTTTTCTTCTCCCTCAGTACTGAGAATCCAGCTGGATATTATCTGAGATGACAAACTGGTAGAAAGGACATTTTCTAAGTAGTGTGATGAGTTTTTCCATCTTACTTCAATATGCTTGATACTGGGCAGTCATCTTCTAACACTGAAAAATTCCCACGTAATTTTTGTGCCCTTTTCTTCTCTTTAAACAGAGTGGATGGTCTTATATTAAGTTCATTGACCCAGAAGTTTGTAGCTGACCTATATTGATTGTCTCTACTGAGAGCTGTTGATATTTCTTGAAAGTGTGGACATGTTCATTGTTTTTCATAATTTTATATGAATAAGACATTGATTCTCCTTTCTTATGTCAGATGAAATTGTGATTATGAAATCAACAGCTTTTGTATGATGTCTGTTCATGATGTTCTGAGTGACATGGAGCTGAGGGTTCTCACTGAGCTCTCAGACACCATGTCTGATATGATAGGAACCAAATTTAATTATTAAAAAGGGACTTTTAGGTTCCAAGAGATGAAGGTTTTAGACCCTTAAAAACTCATGTGTTTCAAATGTCCCTGTTCATTAGCAAATGTTTAAAATGTTCCTCAGAACAGTTTTCTCATTTTTAACATAGAAAAAGCTTTTATTTATTTATTTTTCTTGTCCTGTTTTGCTTCTTAAATATTTCCTCCTGTAGTCTTCGGCTGAAAGCTTTGTTATCCTGCTCTTTAATTACTGCTGGTTTGATTGACAGAAAAACAGGACAGGAGGGTTGGGGGGTTTTTTTAAGTGAAATGAAGCTTTTTCTTCTTTATCCTTAGCGACACAGTGTATCGAGCTGTTAGCAGACTTTCAGAGAAGGAGAGAAGGAAAACTCCAACATTTGATGGGAAATTGTAGAGTGAGAGAACAATCAACAACAAAAACAAAAAAAAAAAAAAAAAAGGAGGAATTATATGAAAAGAAAAAGTTAATTGGTATAGAAGCCTAAATTCAGTACTCATTTGTGGGCTGCTTTAATGGTTTAATAACTGCCAATTTTGTACACATGCACTTTGCAGTTGTACCAGGAATTTCATCCCCAGCTCTTACGGGGAAAAGATAAGCAAGCAAATATACTGTGGCCACTGAATGCCCTGGTACTGTGTTTTATTATGTTTACTTTATAATCCCATCATCCCTATGCCACCAGCATGCTTGAGGGGTAGTGGAGGCAGCAGTCAGCACTCCCTGTTGGCTCCCTGTCTTTCACTGCTACCCTAAGGTACTTAAGAATGACAGTATAAAGAATTTCTGTGCAGATGAGGCTGTAGATTTGGGGAATTGGCTGCTTATAGACAAGGATTCTTTTGGTAGACTTAATTCCTTTAGCAAGGGTGAAGAACCATCTGTGGGGATTCTTGTCATGTATAAGGAAGTTAGTCATGCTCTCTGTGGAGTTGAGTTTCTTGAATTTTAATGAAACTCATGTCAATCTGTCTCTTCTATACCCCTGCGTTGAAATCAGTGGTCAGCTAGTCAACAATCACAACAGTAAATCACAGCAGATAAGCCATGAAGGACAGCAGTGAAGAATTTACACTTGTCTCTTTTACTTTCTTTCTTTCTTTCTTTCTTTCTTTCTTTCTTTCTTTCTTTCTTTCTTTCTTTCTTTCTTTCTTTCTTTCTTTCTTTCTTTCTTTCTTTCTTTCTTTCTTTCTTTCTTTCTTTCTTTCTTTCTTTCTTTCTTTCTTTCTTTCTTTCTTTCTTTCTTCCTTCCTTCCTTCCTTCCTTCCTTCCTTCCGACACTTCCTTCCGACACTTCCTTCCGACACTTCCTTCCGACACTTCCTTCCGACACTTCCTTCCGACACTTCCTTCCGACACTTCCTTCCTTCCTTCCTTCCTTCCGACACTTCCTTCCTTCCGACACTTCCTTCCTTCCTTCCTTCCTTCCTTCCTTCCTTCCTTCCTTCCTTCCTTCCTTCCTTCCTTCCTTCCTTCCTTCCTTCCTTCCTTCCTTCCTTCCTTCCTTCCGACACTTCCTTCCGACACTTCCTTCCGACACTTCCTTCCGACACTTCCTTCCGACACTTCCTTCCGACACTTCCTTCCGACACTTCCTTCCGCCACTTCCTTCCTTCCGCCACTTCCTTCCGACACTTCCTTCCGACACTTCCTTCCGACACTTCCTTCCTTCCTTCCTTCCTTCCTTCCTTCCTTCCTTCCTTCCTTCCTTCCTTCCTTCCTTCCTTCCTTCCTTCCTTCCGCCACTTCCTTCCTTCCTTCCGCCACTTCCTTCCTTCCTTCCTTCCTTCCGCCACTTCCTTCCTTCCGCCACTTCCTTCCTTCCGCCACTTCCTTCCTTCCTTCCGCCACTTCCTTCCTTCCTTCCGCCACTTCCTTCCTTCCGCCACTTCCTTCCTTCCGCCACTTCCTTCCTTCCGCCACTTCCTTCCTTCCTTCCGCCACTTCCTTCCTTCCTTCCTTCCTTCCGCCACTTCCTTCCTTCCTTCCGCCACTTCCTTCCTTCCGCCACTTCCTTCCTTCCGCCACTTCCTTCCTTCCTTCCTTCCTTCCTTCCTTCCTTCCTTCCTTCCTTCCTTCCGCCACTTCCTTCCGCCACTTCCTTCCGCCACTTCCTTCCGCCACTTCCTTCCGCCACTTCCTTCCGCCACTTCCTTCCGCCACTTCCTTCCGCCACTTCCTTCCGCCACTTCCTTCCTTCCTTCCGCCACTTCCTTCCTTCCGCCACTTCCTTCCTTCCGCCACTTCCTTCCTTCCTTCCTTCCTTCCTTCCTTCCTTCCTTCCTTCCTTCCTTCCTTCCTTCCTTCCTTCCTTCCTTCCTTCCTTCCTTCCTTCCTTCCTTCCTTCCTTCCTTCCGCCACTTCCTTCCGCCACTTCCTTCCGCCACTTCCTTCCTTCCGCCACTTCCTTCCTTCCTTCCTTCCTTCCTTCCTTCCTTCCTTCCTTCCTTCCTTCCTTCCTTCCTTCCTTCCTTCCTTCCTTCCTTCCTTCCGCCACTTCCTTCCTTCCTTCCTTCCTTCCTTCCTTCCTTCCTTCCTTCCTTCCTTCCTTCCTTCCTTCCTTCCTTCCTTCCTTCCTTCCGCCACTTCCTTCCTTCCTTCCGCCACTTCCTTCCTTCCTTCCTTCCTTCCGCCACTTCCTTCCTTCCTTCCTTCCTTCCGCCACTTCCTTCCGCCACTTCCTTCCGCCACTTCCTTCCGCCACTTCCTTCCTTCCGCCACTTCCTTCCGCCACTTCCTTCCTTCCTTCCTTCCGCCACTTCCTTCCTTCCTTCCGCCACTTCCTTCCTTCCTTCCTTCCTTCCGCCACTTCCTTCCTTCCTTCCGCCACTTCCTTCCTTCCTTCCTTCCGCCACTTCCTTCCTTCCGCCACTTCCTTCCTTCCGCCACTTCCTTCCTTCCGCCACTTCCTTCCGCCACTTCCTTCCTTCCGCCACTTCCTTCCTTCCGCCACTTCCTTCCTTCCGCCACTTCCTTCCTTCCTTCCTTCCGCCACTTCCTTCCTTCCGCCACTTCCTTCCTTCCTTCCGCCACTTCCTTCCTTCCGCCACTTCTTTCCTTCCTTCCGCCACTTCCTTCCTTCCTTCCGCCACTTCCTTCCACCACTTCCTTCCGCCACTTCCTTCTGCCACTTCCTTCCGCCACTTCCTTCCTTCCTTCCGCCACTTCCTTCCTTCCTTCCGCCACTTCCTTCCGCCACTTCCTTCCTTCCTTTCTTCCTTTCTTCCTTTCTTCCTTTCTCTCTTTATCTCTTTATCTCTTTATCTCTCTTTCTTTCTCTCTCTCTTTCTTTTTTTCTCTTTCTTTTTCTTTCTTTCTTGTTTCTTTTTCTCTCTTTCATTCCTCCAGTTCTTTTCTTCACCACTCCCTTCCGCCACTTCCTTCTTTTCCTCCTTCTCTTGCCTCATTCCTTTTTCTTTCCCTTCTTTTCTCTAATCTTTATTCCTTGCTTTTTTCACCTTCTGCTGACCCCTCCTCTTCTCAGAAAAGTATTCCGAAAGTGTAAAAAATGAGTTATTGCCAAATTTTTTTGTCTTTGAGTGATAGGTGTTTCAGAGTGTAAGGAAAGGAAAGTGAAAAACACCTTGCATTTTTGAGATATTTAATCTTTCTTGTTCCATCTATGCTTTTTATTGCTCATTTAAAATTACTTTCCATGTGCTTGATTTCCTTCAGTGTCTGAAATACAGAGACTGAGTTTTACTTTCCTAATTTTTTTAAAATTTATATGTACAGAAATACAGTATTCGTGGGAATCATTAAATCTATTTAAAAAACAGAAGTTACAAAAGAGGTCACTATAAATGACAGAGTATTGAAAAAAAATTTTAAGGTTCTACATTTTAGGAGTACATGAAACAATTAAAATCAGAAAAGCTGTTTTGTATAATACGTGGCTTTATTAAAATTTCTTCTTCTATTCTAATGAGACAGATTTCAGACTCCAACAGTAAATACAACCACAGTGAAGAGTTCTTTTGCTTTTTTCTTTGTTTTTTTTCTTTGTTTTTTTTTTTTTTTTTTTAATTTCACCACCATTCTTATTTCTTTCCAATTTGTACGATTTTAAAAGAGTAAATGTCTCTCTTAGGTTTGCTTTGAAAGCTTCCAATAACATTATGGAAGAGGGTTTTGGAACTGATCAGAAAACAGAGATGTGCACTCAGCTTCCTGTTTTAGGCTGAATGGGGGAAGTAGATTGGAAACCAGCATAAAGGAGCCCTCCTGGGCTGTGGAGACCTGTCCTTCCTCCTTTTAACATCATGGCACACAACCTCATTCTTATTAAGTTCTACCTTATAAGTGCATAAAAGTTGTTCTCAGAAACAAAATTCTTGAAAAGTTGATGTGTCTGCTCTAATGCTTGAGTCACATTTTTAAGATGGGGTTTCTTTTACTTTTTTTTTTTTTTTTTTCTTCAGTGTAGCCACCTTGGTTTGTGCAAACTACAGTAAAGGCAGGAATAAACTGAATTGTCAGTCATCCTACTTCATCCCTTTCAATCAGGGAAGGCTATGTAATTAGACACCTACATTAGAAAAGTACACAAATTTTTTCTAAATTTTATACTACCATGCACAATAAGCTACAGATTACTTGCTAGTACATGACAAAGATTCATGGTAGGAGAGTGAAAGATGCTGCAGGATGGGAGGACAAGAAATCATGTCCATCGCCATTGTCCTGGGCCCTTCCACTAATGGACTGCTTGATAAATTAAGTTCCCAGTTGCCTGGGAAAATGTTGTCTCAATACAAATTATTCAGCTCGGACACAGTACTGGACTAATGAGATAATGTGTTCTGGAATAAACCTGGTTTGGATCTGGATTTTTTGGATATGGACTGTCGACGGAAGGAGATCCAGACATCGGTTTGATCATCACAGGCCCAATTTTATTGATCAGTATGGTGGGTTAAATACAGTTCATAATGAGCTTCATACATATTGCAAAAGTTGAGCTCAGGATTGGTTAGTTACATATCAGCACCTACGCCTACTTCTGCATTCCTTATGGCTCTACTTTTGATACTTTTCACATATTCTCAGGATATATTCAGGAATATCTCTACTCCCTCTCCTCATGTTGCAGCAAGGTCACTGCTGACCTTTCCTTTTAGCTTGCTGACTGCTGGCTTTTCTCCTTCAGCTTAACCAGCGGCATTATTTCAGCATGGCCTTTCTCAGCTAACCAATTATTAATAAATCTCTCCACAATGGACTGGTCAGATAAAAGGAGTATGAGTTTGTTCAAATTTATGCATCTTCAAATAATCTTTGATCTTCCTTTTACATGGCAGGTTCCATGTTGCTGCTTCTCTTGGGAAAGTTAATTTTGCTCCTTTGTCCTGATGTTGAACTTGTACTCAGAAGAAGCTAGGAGAATTTGGGGTTTTTTTTTGATTTTTTTTTCCCCTCCACCCCCATCACATGAAAAAAAAAACCCAATGAGTTTATAGGAAGCTGGTGATATGGTGCTAATAGCACCAACGTAATGGATTCCATCCCCCATTGAATCCCCTTGGCCATTCATAAAGATTTCGATTTGGCAATCCCTTTCAGCTCAGAACATTTTGTGATTTGGTAGAGACACTCTTCTTCTCATATAAACTAAAAGCCAGGTTTTCCTGAATTGCCAGCTCCTGTGACTTCTTGTGATTTTATAAAATGAGCATAATTATGTTAAAATAATCTTCAGCTGTTGTTATTCTTCAGTAGAATTTTTTTAAATCTAGAAGTGTCATCTGTAGAAAAATGAAGAATCCTTTCAAGTTAGTGCCAAATGTCAAAATATTAGAATCTTCCATGCAGTCAAGGTATTCACTCTTAATTGTGAAGCGTCAGGATTTGTTTCTTGTTATTATGTTGTGTAAAATTTGCTTGCGTTAAATGCTTTATCCAAAATATTAAGAACGTTTTGCCTTCAAATTTTTCTAATTTGTCTGAATTTTAAAGATAGCCAAACAAAATTAAAAATGTTGTAAGGCTATATGATTGTAGGCCTCAATATTTTGAGAAGGAATAATCCTAAATTGTAAGTTAGACGTAAAAAATCACTTACAAATTTGCAAGCCCAACCTTCATACCAATTCCTTTTACTATTCCTGTTGCAAACAACAATAAAGCATTCCTGTGCTGAAAGTCATCTGTTTTTTTCTCATAAATCCATAAAGAAGAAAGAATATTTAGGTTAGGATCCTAATTTAATGGCTACTACCCTTTTGTTTGTTTGCTTCTCTGTTTGCTTTTGGGGTTTTTGTTGTGTTTTTTGGTTGGTTGGTAGGTTGGGGTGGGTTTTATTTTGTGGGGTGGGTTTTGGTTTTGTGTGTTTGTTGGTTTTTTGGTTTTTTTTTTCTTTTTTTTTCTTTTTTTTTTTTGTATTGGGATTTTTTTTTTTTTTGGTTTTTTTGAGGTATTTAGCTTCTGTTTCAGTATAGAAGTCAGACATTTAATCCTTTTTTGTCTGGATATTCTGAGGACTATGGTATAGCAGAGTCACACCATCCTAAGCCTGGCATGATTATGAGAGGATTTTGACTGGAAATGTCTTGTCTTACTTTAATTAATTCAGCCTCAGGAACTGAGTGCTGATCTAGGGTATTTATAACAAATGTTAGTAAAGTAAAATAGCCAACCCAATGTAGCAAACCTTTCAGAAGACGAAAAATTCTCCCATCTCCAGCTGACGTCTAAGAGTGTCTAAGATGGACCAAGTGAAATGCCACATTTTTACAGAGAATTACAGAATCATCAAGATTCATTTGAACTTTATCAATGATTGAACTTTAACAGATGGTGTCCTCAGACATTGTTGATAACGGCAACCACATTAATGTGTAGAAAAAACAGGCTAAAGTCTCAGTGTATTGAGACTGGGGAGCTTTGAGGCAGTGACTAAAGACCCAGTATATTTGCCATAGGTATGTTCACATGCAGTAATGCATTTGCTGCTGAAGCACGTTACCCAGAGAGGAAATACAGATTCTGCTGTTCTGACCCCCCCATAGCCTTTTTTTTTTTTTTTTTTTTTAATCAACTCTGTAAAGAATTTTTCTTATTTCTTGTCTGGTCAGCTAAAAAAAATGCAGCATTTTCCCCTGAGTATTCAGATTGCTTCTGACTTTATGGTTATGAACCTGTCTGCTTTATGTGGCTTTTACTGGTTGCATCCTGCCTTCCCATGTTTATTTCTTATGCTTAATACAGTGTTTTCTGATCTGTAGTTAACCACTGTCAAAACAGATCAAGGATTTCTTCCTATCCTCAGGGTAATTAATAGGGAAACTTCTTTCTTATTTTATTTTGGAAATATTTGTAAAAATTAATGAAGCATGTTTTGCTAAATTGAAGCTGTTCAACTTTTACAACTGAAATATATGCTGTCTTAGTGAGAAAGACTTAAGCATGGAGGAAAAAGTAATGCATAGATAGTCCCTACTAAAGTAGTCACAAAAATGGCATGTATTTGTACTGTTTATTTTTCAGTTGTATAACTTGCAATTCTTAAGAAAAAAACACTTATTAATCAATTAAGGCTAGTGTTTTCAATCTTGTATTTAAAGTACATTAAACTTCCATCTTCAATATTCCAAATTTCTATAATCTAATGATCTTGTGGAATAATATCAATACACTGATTTAGGAAAACAAATGAAGACACGTAATATCAATCTTTCATGGCGGCCAACATGGCTTAATTGAGAGCAAACCAAGCCTGACCTATTTGGTGGCCTTCAGAAATGGGATTAGAGTAGTGGTGGATGAGGGAGGAGCAACTCACATCACCTACCTCAACTTGTGCAGAGCATTTGGTACTGTCCTGTACAGCACTCTGGTCTGTGAACAGGAGAGGCATGGATCTGACAGATGGAGCACTCTGTGGGTGAGAAGTTTACTGGATGGAATTGTGGTCTGATGCCTCAGGTTTTAAATTTTATATTTTTCAGATTCTGTGCTGCTTTAGTGTGTGGTTCTGGGCTTCGTATAAAGGGTAAGCTCTTTTCACAGAGTAGGGAGACAAAACAATTCCTTCTCTGTCTGGAGACCAAGGACAACCAATCCAAATCTTAGGCCCAAGAGCATAAACAACATGGATTGAAGAGATAAAAACAACAAGAATGGGACTTCATGGGCTAAAGCAATAAGTGGACAATTAACTCCAATATGCAAATAGAACAAAACTGTTAGACCTTGTGATCGTGCGTCCCTTTTGTGACCATTTTGAGCTCACCTGGGGTGTTGCTCTAGCTGAGTTCCTGTGTTGCCCAAGATAAATCTATTGAGACATTTTAATAAATCCCTACTTTAAGTCTGTCTAGTCTCTGTTCCAGTTCAGCCTTCACAAGGCATTGGTCACTGACTCAGTGTCTGCGTGGAGACCAGTTGCAATGGCGCTGCCCAGAGGAACCAACATTGACACCTTTGTTGGTGACATGGCCAGGGGGATCGAGGGCATCCTCAGAAAGCTGAGGCAACACCAAGCTGTGAGGAGAGGTCGCACACTGGAGGGAAGGGATGCCAGCCAGGGAGACCTGGGCAGGCTGCAGAGGCAGGACTGCGTGAACATCTCAAAATCCAATGAGGCCAAGGGCCAGATCCTGCACCCGAGTCAGGGCAATCCCAAGCACAAGTGCAGTCTGGGCACTGAATTATGATTGAGATCAGCCTTGAGTATAAAGACTTGGGGATACTTCATGTTACCCAGCCTCTCCTATGGAGACAGGCTGAGAGAGATAGGATATCCAAAACTTCTGTGGAAAATTTGTTCCAATGTCTTACCTTTCTCACAGTAAAAAGTATCTCCCTAATACCTAACCTAAATCTATGCTTTTTTAGTTCAAAGCCATTCTCTGTCATCCTGCCAGAGCATGCCCTCGCACAAAGGGCCTCTCTCACCTTCCTGTAGGTCCCTGTTAGGTACCAGAAGGATGAAACAAGATCTCCTTGGAGCTTTCTCCAGATGAGCAACTCTGTCTCTCTTAGATTATCCTCACAGGATAAGGCCAGGTTAAGGAAGATGGACAAGTCAAATATGTCCCTCTCATGGCAGGAGGATTCAAACTAGATTTGTGGTGTCTTTCAAACCAAACCAATCCATGATTCCATGATTTTCTATAGAAATCATTGCTATAAGTCCTTACTAGATTGTGTAAGGACTTGTGTATTTGACCTAACAGAAACTTTAGGTCAAATTTACACACAGGCACAAAAAAGAACACAGAGAGATAGTGAATAATTTCCATCTTAGAATATAAGAAAAATAAATCTTTGACTTATGCATCACAAGCCTTTGTTGCCCAGCTTTTTGTTCCTATTGTCATTATTATATCTTTTTGACAACATTTGCCCTCTGAATCCATCATATTGTTCTGATGTATAAGGCTTAACTGTCAATGTTTTCTCTCTCTTATTTCCTCTTTTCTTTGTTTCTTTCAAAGGGATTAGTCATCTAGTTTGACTATAGACTTATTCTAATGAATGAAATAGACTGGAAAGAAAAGATAATATTCAAATTACCATATGACTAAAACATGGTGATGCTGAAGGACTCTGCACTTAACTTTTAGACTCCTAAATCCAAGAACTGAGTTAGACACTGAAGTCCCCAGTACAAAGTGAAAGAAGATGCAAATATCTCAGCATGAATGTTTCAGTGCTGTGGATTTTAACAGGGTGCTGACAGGTTTAAGAACATATCTTAAATTTCAGTTCTCTCTTGGATTGAAGATCCTATGTCTGGATCGATCTGGGCACATCTGTAAGTCTGGGATTCCAAACCTCAAATCAGATCCAGGCTTCTTCTAAGAGTATGAACATGGGAATAAATAACTGAGGAGAATTTGTGTGCCAAAAGACTTAAGATCAGCCTTCTAGACTCGTTCACCAGAAGGAGTTTTAGTTATGACTCTTTCTTTATTCAGTGCTATAGCTCAGATGGAAAATTCTTATTCCTTCTTGCATGTTTTGTTTCCTTTTACCACAGCAGAGATATTATTTGATATAATGACAATGATGCTGCTGCTGCTGATAACAATTAATTTATGGAATATCTTTTTCTCTGGCAGCCAGTTATTTAACGGCATTCAACTGGCACTGCTGAAATGAAGGAAAAGTTAGGTTAAACTGTGTTTGGCTGGCACTGGTTAATATTTCTTGACTAAAAAGGTCCAAGAGAGATGGTTTTCTGGGAAGGGACACAACCATGGATTTTCCAACAAACTACACTCCGTGTGTAGAAATTTGCACATATGTGTTTTTTCTGCTCACATGAAGGTGAAGTTATTAATTATTAGGTATCCAAATATTGTTGTGGTTTAACCCCAGACAGCAACAAGGCCCCACACAGACACTCACTCCCTGTGCTTCAGGACAGGGGAGAAAATCTAAAAAACAAAAGTGAGAAAACTCGTGGCTTGAGATAAAGACAGTTTACAGGTAAAGCAAGAGTTGATCATGAAAGGAAAATAAAATTAGAAACTTATCCATGACTTTACAGCGCAATCAGGTGCTCAGCCATCTCCAGGAAAACAGGGCTCTGTCGTGTGTAACCTGCAAAGACAGAGATCATCACTGAACACCCCAACATTCTTTCTTCAGGTTTACATGCTGAGCATGGCGCCATGTGATCCAGATTGTCTCTGTGGTCACTTGGGGTCCCTTGTCCTGGTTGTGTTCCCTGCTCAGTTCCTCTGCACCCCCACCCACCCAGCTGGGGCTGCATGAGAAGCAAAGGAGGCCCTGGCTCTGTGCAATCCCTGCTCAGCCATAATTAAAACATCCCTAAATTATCAACGTGATTTTCAGCACAAATCGAAAACACAGCCCACAGCAGCTATTATGAAGACAATTAACTCTATCCCGTCCCAAGCGAGCACAATATAAATTTTGCTGTCACATTGAACAGCCCAATATAAAAATATACTTACACAGCTCTGATTAAAATGCTAAAAGAGAAACACATGATGGAGGGAAGTTTGCAAATTACAGCAAGGTGTGACATTGGACAACCTGGGACTGTCAACCTCCAGCTAAAATTTTCTAATGGCTCATGAAAAGTATTTTGCAATATTAATTCATTTTGTTTTGGGGTCATTGGCATTGTGCTGCCTTTGTGCAGGTGTGATGGGGAGTTGATGGGCTGTACATAGTTTCATTAGAACTGAAGAACTGGCTTAGTACCTCTGCCAGACAAGCAGAAAAAGAACCACTCTAAAGCTCCAAAGAGCAGTGTTTATAAGTTTTCAAATAGAAGCTGAGAAACACCAATAAAGTTTGGATTCAGCTCAAGTGTACCATCAACCTCAGGCAGCTTCCTGGTATTTTTATTTATTTATTTTTTTATGATCCATTTATCTAGTACCACTGAAAGATCTATAGAGAAAATTACTGGGGCAAAACAGAGATCCAATTGCACACTGTACAATAGGAGCAAATAATTCCTGTTCTCGTTATTTGAATCGATAATTTGCTAAACCAGTATTAACAAGAGCAACAACTTTACCAGGTTAAGGGAGTTTTGTACTGAGTAATGACTGCCTGGAGAAGGAGAGAACAGAGGGAGTAAATCCTGGCAGCCTTTTACTATTGAGGTAGCACATGCAAGTGAATCAATAGTGGCCGGAAAGGAGGTGCTGTAAAGATGTTTTATTGGATTGACTAAGTAGGTTGGCAGGGAAGCTGCTGCAAGTATCACTGCAAACAATCAAACTGGCCCAAACACGGAGTTGAAGCCCAAGAGCCTCCACTTTCTCGGAGGCACTAAAAATAATGTTTTGTTCATAGGAGCCTATGTCATCCAGCCTGACCTTGTGTCAAGGCTGCGAACTGCCTGGCCAGTTCAAACATTTTCTTTTAGTCACCCAGGACACCTCATCTCAACCATTTGCAAAAGATTTTGTCCCAGCTCATGAGCTACAAGCACATCTGAGTCCACTGCAGGAGAGAAGCATAGGATAGCCCTGAGTGGCTCAGTTTGGGCTTACAACAGCCCAAATCTCTTACCCACCTCTGCACACCTGCCTGGGGCAGATAGCAGGGATCTCAGGGCTAAAGCTCCCTTTGTAGCCAGAGACATTTCCCCTAGGGCTGCTTCAGTCTTGCTTAGATCTTCCTGACTCTCTAAAGCAGCCTTTGTCTCCCAATTTACTTCACTGGGAGCCCAGGTTAAATCCATTTCCCAGGTGCCTACATTAGCTTGAATCTAAGCCCACAAGTACCCAGCCAGTGAGTCAGTAATTTTTCAGCAGAGAGGCCATAAGCTATTGTTACACTGATTCATTGGGAGGTTTTTTGAACATTCATAAATAACATTTTCACCCAACAGAAATTTGTTGACTCATGAGACTTTCAACTTTGTTTTCAGCAAAATACAATCTGCCAACATCCTTTCAGCAGCAAAAACTTTGCCCATACCTGGGACAAAAGAAGTCTTAAAAGTGCTTTAATATTTTTAAAATGTATTTTAGTAGAAGTAGCAATCATAGTAATAGTAATAAAGAGCACATCTCCCTGTGATCCTCTGGGGGAAGAGGTAGAGAATATTGGGAGTTAGGTTGTGCTGAGTTGTCCACCTGAGCAAGGAAGTAACAGAGTGACTTTGGTGGGCAATGGGCACCCAGGCATGGTGAATCCACAACCTGTGTATATATAAGGAAATTAATATATAAACAGTTTTAAGTCTGTTTATGCCCTTGGCGCAGTCAAAGATAATGGTGTTTACTACTCTTATTAATTATTATTTTCATTAGTAGTAGTATTTGCATTTCTATTTATTTGTATTTGTGTTTGTGCTTGTATTGCAGTAGTGCATAATGAAGAGCTACGGCAACAGATCAGAATTTCATTTAACTATGCACTTTGCAAACATAGAACATTCTTAAAATAATTTATAAGTCAAGCATAAAACAAAGCTAGGGAATACACACAAATATACATATGAATGTGAAGGGTTTTGTCTGTTTCTCTATGTGAGTGAGAGGGTGTAAATGTATTGTCTATGTGTGAGACTGCAGAACAAGGTGATGATCATAGTGCACTAAACAGAATAAACAAAGCCCAGAATATCAGATTTTTTTTCAAAAATTCAAACAAACAATAATATTGAGAAAATTTTCAGAAATTCACATGAGTTAAACAGATGAAATTTACATATTATTCAAACTCCAATCAAACCCGGGAAAGATCTGACCTTCTTTAAAATCAGGCAGGGATGGAATATAATTACAAAAGCTTTCTTGTGAAAGCAGGATCAGAGATTACCCACCACAAACTCTTCTGCTTGGCAACTTTGTTTATACTAAGAAATGTGTTAAATGCTTTAGGTACTTTAGTCCTTAGTGTTTCATTTTTCCTCTTGACAGTCAAATGACCTTCACTTGCGACAAGATGTTGGGCTGATGGCTAGACAAATGAGTTAATAAAATTCACAGTTTTGATTGTGTGAAGTTAAAGATCTGGTCAGATTTTAAATTAGTTACTATTTTGAGAGGGGAGGAATGCACAAGAATGATTTTAGCTATGTCTGGTTTCTACCTGAAAGAGCAGAAAGAGGAAGCAAAAAAGGCTCTCTGCATTTTCTTCTGACAGTCTCTTAGGAAAAACATACGTCTCCCAGGTAAAAATGGTCATTGTTGAGCCTGGAATACATCACTGAGCAGGAGAAATGTAAGTCACAAGCAAAACTTACCTTGACTTCTTCTAACATTGGGAGACAAAGACACTTCCAGACATTTCAGGCAGCCTGGAAGCCCTTCTCTCCTCTTCAGGGGCTGCAGGTATTGTCTGGACACTTATTTCAAGATCCTTCCTTACACATCAAAATCTGACCCCCTCCTGTCTCTGTGGTCACTGCACTGGTGCAGGCTGTTTGGGTTTGAGGATTATCTGGGAAAAGAATCTCAGTTATATACATAAAATATAGCACTGACTATGGATTAGAGAGGGGCTGCCAAGTGCAGCATTCAGACACCTGGCTGTATTGATTTTACACTTTTCCTGTGATTCTACATCATGTTCCTTTGGTTTCTGGCAATCTCTATAACTTTTATACTGACATAAATTGTGATAAAAAAGGAATCAAATAATCCCTCTTCCCCCTCAAGAAGTAGTTGGGAAAGCTCTATAGCGCCATTAATATTTTGGCTAATGCAGGTGAACTCAAGGAGGACAAAAGTACAAGCAAAGTTAAATCTAAGCTCTTGTTATTGTTTCTGTGTTGGCTTTAGACTTGTTCTTCTAGAAAGGATCTTTGGAATATAAGCATATGGAAAATTCTCTTTATTAAATGATTGCTATCACTATTCTGTTAAAAAAAAAAGGAAAAAATAGCATCTCACAAGGATTCATCTGAACATCTCAGATTAACTTCTTGGTTCAACTAGAAACCACAGGGATAAGACCATACTCAAGTGATGATGTAGGACATATTTCACTAATAGTGCCTTTGTACTTAAAGAATACCTGCTGCTTTGAATAGTAAAATAGCAATAAAAAGTGGATGCAGTCCTTCTGTGTTTTACGCTGTGGTAAGTGGACAGATGGATGGACAGCTGCCCTCAAGGACCTTTTTATTTTCAAACTTCAAAATCATAGAGTTGCTTGCTTACAGAGAAGTATAGAAGATTGTTTGGGGTTTTTGTTGTTTTTTGATTGTTTGGCTCTTTGGGGTTTTTCTGATCCTGCAAATGAAGATCTATTCTTGAAGTTCCCTGGCTAGTGAAAGTCTTCTAATGAAGCTAATAATGCTGTCTTATGTTCAAACCTCTGCTATGAAGTCAAAGTGTAGCAGAATACCCAAACTTCTGAAAAAAAAAAAACAACAACTCACAACATCCCAACCCCAAAAGGTGAGATGCAGTTTCTTGAAAAACAAGCTAAGAAACAACAAAGCCAAAGTTTTGTCATGTCTCAATCATCAAAGGAGGGGTTTGGAGCACTGTCCAGAGGGAAGCTGTACTAATACTGTCATTCATTTTACACTTCACAGTACTATGTTAATAAATGCACTTGCTGCCTACTTTTTCCTTAAATTTGATTTTCAACCATTGCAGTTAATACTTCACGCAAGCTCTGTAAAGACTAGAGTCCAGTAACAAAGCAGGCATTAAAAAAACTTAAAAGGAAGGAACAATTAAACATGCACACAAACAAAATAGATGTGGCAAAGAGAATTTCACAGGACTGGAACAGAACATTGTGGTTTGTCTGTCAAGGAAATTGCTTTACTAGAAAACTGACAGTTATCACCAAGAAATAGGAGTGCACAGCTAAGCTTTTTAGTAGTCTTTCAGTATTCCACATTGTTTGGATCATGGGCTTCTGCAGGGCAAATTAGCACTGTTTATTTCAGAAAATCATCTGTCTGCTCCCACAGGGACCTCTACTTCTTTGACTCCAGCACCCAGGAACCACACAGATCATCATGTATCACCTCCAGGGACTGAGGAGAATTTTAATAGCAATAATGTTTTGTTTCAATTCTTGAACACGCACTGGTGAGTTTCACAATTTCAAACCATACGACATGAGAGGCAGTAGGGGCAGCTTTGAATTTTGAAGGTCTTAAGTTCCCAAGAAGATGCTTTTTAAGAAACTTTTAATGAGTTGGATAAAGTAGGCTTTCTAGCCTAGGCATTCTTAAGATGAATTCTAGGAGATGATTCAGTGAATAAGTAAAAAAAACTCTCTAGTATAAAATATTTTTCTAGGATTCTGCTACTTCTACTGTAATCAAATTAAGAGCAAGAAAAAGAAGGCATTTAGGAAGAGTTATGACCTTTCAGAGGAATTCAGTTGTGGATGGGATAAATAGGTAAGAGTAACTTTGTTTTCATAAATGAAAACAAAAAAATCTTTTCTTGGGTGAAATATTATATTTTTTCCAAGATTTTTGGAGAGCGACAAGTGAAAAGTGAATGGAAAAGGAGCCCTGAAGATCTTCAGGCAGGGGACCAATGTGCCATATGAAGGCAGACAACTTATTTCAAGCCAAAGGATTAAAAGACGCTAGCTAAGTTGTTTAAAGGCCATCTGTCAGAGACCAGTTGTTTTGCTCTAAAAAAATGCTAGAGAAACAACCAGAGAAGACATATCTTGGAGGAAGTGTCTGTGAAATCCACAAATCTCCCACTGATGGTCCTCTTGGTTTAAGTTCATAATCACCAAAAAAATGTGGGGGAAAAAAAAATGATTGTAAGACAAACCAAAATGTTTGGAATTAATGTTGGAATTAATTAGATTTCTGAAGACACATCTAGCTGGTTAGATAAAGCATTATTTAAATGATGTTTGAACATAGATGTGTAAAGATTTTATTAAAATTAAGGAAGATACTGACACTGCTAATTGATACTAATTGTCACTGCTAAGTCTCTGTCAATGCCATACACTTTGCCAGACAGTCCCCTCCACATTGTCCACAATGGAAAATAATTATTTGGAACAGAGAAATCTAAAATGTTATTCCCAAGATGTAAATAGTATGTTACTAAAAGGGAATGATGCTTGAATAGAAATTTGAATGCCTATGGTGACCCCACTTCACCAAAAACCAGTGAGTTAAGAATACTGTTAGAAATGCTTGAATTTGTCACAATTAATATGTATGACTATTAATTGAGTTTGGATAAAATTGAACTTACATGGTTTCTGGGATTTCCTTGAGCAAGACACTGTCTTAAAAACAAGGATAATACCAGCATTGACAAGAAAACCATGAGAAAAAAAAAATAAAATCAATTGAAAATTGTTATTTCACTACCTTTGGAAAAAACAAGAGAAGAATCTTAAATCTTTCAGTCAAATTACTTTTTTTTTAATATAATAACTATGCTAGTTTATAACTGGGCTTTAATTAAACTACTTTGCATTCCTCAGCTTGTGTTTGCATTCCTGACAGACTTAAAATAAAGCACATTTTTAATTTTGCAATTGCTGCGCTTGCTTTTCACTCTCGGTTGACCTCGCCATTTGTTAGAAACCTACATGGCCTTAATAGCTGAAACGTGAAGTAATTTTTTTCAGAACTGGGGAGGCTGCTGAAGAAACTGCTGCAGGACTGCCACAGCTGTAGGAAAAACCCTGGTGTGCAGGTTTTTTTTGTCAGGGGTGAATGAGCTCAGAGGGTTAGAAGATGAGAGCTGGCTTCTCCTCCAATGCCTTTAAGTACTTGGAACGCAGCAGCGCGGAAGATTACAGGGCTCACAGGGTCTCAAAACTTCATCTGCCTCTAAATCCCTCCTCTAAACTTCGCCATTCCAGGCAGCTGTTCATCTGACATGCTCCTAAATGCCTTCACTCACAGCTGAGATTCTGCAGCTTCCCCAGCCTCACCTTTTCCAGAGTGATGACAACAGCAGATAAAAGCAAAGTGAATGTGTTAACTTTCATTTAACAAACAGAGGCTGTGTTTTTGCTAGCCGGGCTCTTTGTAGTTCAACAAGAAGTTGTGCTGGATGGATTCTATTTAGATATCCACAGCCCCACTGCGGGTTCATTTTGGAATCCTGTTACCCAACTTCATCTCCTTGACTGAGCTTTGAGTGAAAAGGATGCCAGAAGTCCGACAAGGAGGGTGGCAAGCCGCCAACAAGACCTTAATCAGCAAAAATATTGCATGGTGGGAGCTCACAAGCCAGGAGAAATTAAGATAATATGAGGTGTGTGAAGGAAGGGCACAGCACCCCTGCCTCATTCCAAAAATGACTTTGCCATGGGACCCACCCCTGCCAGTGTTGAAAGAGTTGAATTGGGTTGAAAAAGTGTTGTGAATTCAGATATTGTTTCCAAAATATGTTTTGAATTTGCAGCCTTGGAAAATAATTTCCTCAATAAAGGCACAGAACAAACAGAGATTAAGGAAAGGAAGGCATCCTTTACTTTACAGAATATTATAAAAAGAGATATCCAGATCATTGAAATCTCTGAGATGAAAGTATTTTTATTGCCTGAGAACAGATTTATTTTCTTCTTTATGCAATAGGAAGTAAAAGAGGAGTTCTGGGAAGGGAAGGGAAGGGAAGGGAAGGGAAGGGAAGGGAAGGGAAGGGAAGGGAAGGGAAGGGACCTGAAACCTCACAAGAAGTCAATAATTAATTTTCTTTAGGTGAAAATTATTTTATTCTACTTTTTCATCATATTTTTTCTCCAATTATTTTTGTGACATTCATTTTTCATTTAATTATTCATATTCATTGCCTTACTTGTAAGGAAAGTCACATCAGTGGCACAAAGGAAATCTTAAAGCAGAGAACAAGAAAAAGGGAAACAATCTATTAAAGAGCATTTCAAAAGAAGTGAAAGGCAATTGCAAATGGAAGTTCAAAATCATAGAAGTGGAAAGACAAAGAGAAAATTACCTCAATTGATAATATGTGGACAGAGCACAAAGAAATAAAATTGTGTATTAAAATGAAAGAAAAAGTAAACATATAATGTGATAATATCGCGCAACTTTTAGTAATAAAAAACAAAAATGAAGATTTGTACAGATTTTTGCACACATAACTAATAGTTTATGATAAATACCTAATGATTCCCAAGCTTGTATTACATCAAGTCATCTTTTGGACAATTTTTTCAACCTGGTGCCACTTAACAGTAAATTTGATTTCTACTTTGTTTCCCACAGACAATTACTTGCATAAAGTTGTATATATAAATATACAAATTAACACAATTTACTTCTTCACTGAATTATTTGGCTTTCACTACTGTTATGTTACTGGATCGATTGTGAAGTGAAAGCTCTATGATGTAATTGAATGAAGATAATAACCTGATAATGAAATGTCACTAGACAGGTAAATAAAATATAATATTTCGATAAGACATAATGAAAGAAATAGCATTGACCTGGAGTGTTTTGCACTTATGTGCAAGGCAAAATAGTTTTTCCAGAAGCTTGTAGAGAAAAAGCATATAAACAAACCAACCCACCTCTTTTTAGATGCAGAAAGTATAAAATTTACAGTTCTAAAGTCCTATTTCAGCTAGTTGCATTAATCTTAAAGCAGGTGACTTATCTTTGCAAGCCTTTCAAGGAGGTTATGGCAGAATTATCTTAGAAGAAGATTATGTCTCTTTCTGGATCATCTCAAAAACATTCATAATATTCATGTTCCATCTCTTCCAACAAGTTGTTTATTCATGAAGGAAATGACGCAAGTAATTCTTAGAAAAACCTCAATTTTTATCTGGGGAGGTAATGAAAAACAAAATCAGACGCAACTTCTATCTGTCTCGTTGAGAAACTTTCTGTGATTAGAATAACCCAATTCATTTAGAAGCCATTTGAAAGACGAGAAAACTACGTCAGAACTGGTAATGTAGGATATGGCAAATATGAACTGTCTTCTGAACATTATCATTTTAGAAAAATGAATTTTGTGTCGTCTGTATTAGCAGAATGGGGAAAAATATACACAAGCACCCTTGTTCTCTGCTTACAGAGTACCAAATGATGCAGGACCATGCATTTGGAACAGATCTGTGTACTTTCTGATTAAATGACGGCCTCCTGCCAAAGAAGATTTTGTGTCTGGAGCCTGAACAAAATAGCAGATTACATTTCCAACATCTGTAAACCCCCAATTTATAGGCAGGAAGGAACTGATTTGTCACTTTAACTGCCCATTAGCTTTAGAAAAAATAATAACTTGCAAAATATGAAAAAAAAAAAATTGCAAAGATGAGAGAGTCACATACTGCCAGCTTCAAAACTGGCTTCACAAGACATGCCTTCTAGCAGGTCTCTGGCAGACACAATGTGATGACTTTGCTGTCACAAAAAATAGCCATTCATCAGAGCCCACCTCCCCCCGCCAGCTGTTTTCAGTCATACTGCAGCAGAAAGGAGAGAGAAAAACCTCTTGATTGCATGTTGTTAATTCTTTCCTTACTTAGCAAACTGTTGTGTGCCTTTTTTCAGGAAATTCTGTTGCCCTGTTGGACTTTCTAGACCTTGATGTTCCCTTATCTAACAAGCCTGTAACCTATATAGCCAAATGATACAAGGGAGCATACTGAGAGAAACCTGTGCTGGAGCAGAGGCTCCATTAGTCTCTTATTAGAAATTGAAGGACGGATCCTGTTCTTCTTCATGGTTCTGTAAGAAGAGTAGCTCCAGTGATTTCACCCAAACTGCAGTGGTTTAAATCTAGATGAGAATTTGTTCCTTCATGACAGCAGCTCTGAACTTAATAGAATTGTGAAGATTGAGGGGTTAAAGTAATGAGTTCCTCAACAGTTCACCTCTTACTGCCAAGTATTCATTAAGCTTGTACTGGACGACTTAGACAGTCACCTCTAAAGTCTCTGACTCTGGTGAAGATACAGTCAATCTTCACTGTAATGTCCTCAAAACTTATATCTCTGAAATGTGTTTTCATTAGATTGCTCTACAAATCACCCCTTTTAGACCAATTCTAAACATGCTTTCTGAACTGTAGAGTGATTAGTGCTGACTGCAGTACTTTGGGTGAGGTCCTAACGAAATACACTGTATTTCCTTAACAATAATTGAGTTGAAAGCTTTAATATAAGGGGTTTTTTATTATTAAAATAACTCTCATATCTCTCTCCAGGTCAATATGCTGTAGTACCTTCCCATTAAGCAGATATTATGTCCTTTTATTACATTCTCCGAGACCCATTATTCTGCATTTATCTGCATTGAATTTGCTATCTATTAGCTCAAGTACTTAAATGATCTAAATCCTTCCCTACCTGACTGTATTGTTTCTCACGGATGACCTTTCCTCCCAATTTACTATCATCTGCACACCAGAAATTTTTAGTTTAAATAATATGCTCTGAGTCATTTAAGGTACTGAAAAAGCTGTGGATCCAACATTGATTCCTGTGGCGCCCCTGACACGAGTAACTTTGCAGCAGCTTAAAAGCATAACTCAAATGTTCAATCTCACCAGCTGCAGTCTAGCAGGATGGCCTTCCCACTCTGAAAAATAGGTAAAGCCTTGCTTAATACGTGTTTAACTTTTTAAAATAGTGTTCTGCCTTTCTTGAAAACAGAGGGCCAGCATTTCTAAGAGACATGAGGGCATGTGTGCACTACAGCTGCAAAAAACCCAGGGATGGTGAACTCCAGACATTTCAGCTGCCTTTGTATGATACCAGGCTTAAGCTGTACCAAAGCCTTTGTCACAACACTGCTAGACGGTAGCAATGGTGCTCCTGGAGATGTATTTGCAATATATTTGAATTTGTCTCTGAAAGCAAACTTCCCTATCCCTGGAAGTGTCCAAGGACTGGATAGATGGGGGCCTGAGCAACCTGGTCCAGTGGAAGGAGGGTTGGCTCACAGTGATCTTAAAGGTACTCCAAATTCAAACCATTCTATGATTTTGTGAAGGGTAAACCCTGCCCAACTCACAGTTCCACATGCTCAGTGACAGTTTGAAAGGTTCTGAATCCCACTGCTTCACACAGGGTGAGAGTGCAAGGTCAGCTACAAAAAGAATGTGATGCTAAGATGAAAGCAAAGGTGCTGGCAGCTCAGTCAGTGCTCTGCACAAGAAAGGCTAAGGGGTCACACTGTTTTACCTCTAGCACATGGTGGAGACACTTAAAGATGGGCAGCCTCTGGATTCCCGAGTGGTCAGAGGGGAAGGCAGGCCCCTGAGGCATTGAAACTCTTCACTCTGAGCACAAATATTCACAAGCTTCCCCAGCAAAGCAGCCAAGTAAAATCTTGAACTTAGGCAGACATAATATTCCTCTTTATCAGTGTTATTTGGGAGAGATGTTTTGGATATAGTTGTGATTCAGGCAGTCATTTTTTAGTGTGCCTGTGAAGCCTGTGCAAAGACCAAGGCTCTGTGGAAGGTGGGGTGATTTGTCACAGGTAGGCTTATGTGTTCTCTTAGGTAGGGCTCTCTACAATGGCAGCTTACCTGGGTTTCACTGTATCGTCATTTTCAGTATAAAAATATTAAAAACTTCTGACTTGCGCTTTGGCACAAGGAAGTTCATCAAAATGGCTGAGAATATGTGGCAACATCCAGCTTTATGGACAGAAACCCAACAATTTGGAGGCCTGGATTTAAAGGGTCACTCAGGGATTTCTTTTGGCAGAAAGCAGCTCAGTTCCTTGAGAGTTTCATCAGAAAACCAGCCTGCTTCCCCAGAGCTGTCAGAGAGACCCTTTCCGCCTGTGTGCTGTGAGCTTTCCTCTTCCCTGCAGCCCACTCTGTCAAAGCTCACTTCTTAAGGCTGGCTTTCCTTGCCTCTACTTTTCTTGGGGTTATTGACTGTAATTACTGTAGTTTAAGCTTTTCTTACCATGTTACACCCACAGTGGTTTGTGTTCAGCCTGGCTGAGAGTCACAGCTGTCTCTGAGGGCAGACGTTTGCACACACATCCAAGCTTTAAGTTTTCATTGAAAAGGAGTTAGGAGAGATGTTGATGAGAAAATCAACAAGAAATACTTAAAGAACTGTATTTCACTTTAGTAATTGAAATGTGTCTCAGCTCCAAAACTTGTGCTGATATTTTCCACTTACTCTTTTTTTTCCTTCCTGCTGAAAAATAGGTTGCTATGACTGAGTAATTTTCTTTTTCCTAAGAGCAGCAAAAGAACCAATTGTGTATGCACAATTTTAAGTTATTTAAATTCCATCACCCCAAAAAGTGATTATTTTCTTTCCCTAGGAGGCGTTCCAACAAATTTCATGCAGTCAAGGCAGGCTTAGCTACTTTTTTCTTTGGCTTTTCCACTTCTCTCTGTTCCCTCAGGATGTTCTACAATGATTATTTCTTTCTGTCTTTATTTTTTCTCTCTTTCTTACTTCCTTTTTTTTCCTTTTTTTTTTACAACTTGTTATCCTGAGAGAGAGACCACAGCAGTATTGCTGAAGCACTGCTAGGTGCAGTAAGGAAAAATCATCAGTGTTTGATAGTGCCACAGTAATAGCATATTGGATAATCTGTTATCTCACTTATGTGGCATGAGCCAGCAAGAAAACATGAACCAGAGATCTGTATGTTTTCGTGTGATTTTATTAATTTCAAATAATGATTCCGTGTCTGTTTTGTGCATAAGATATCAGACTGGTTTAGATGAAAGAAAAGACAGGAGTTAATAGGTCTCATGGGACAGATATTTAGAGTCTTTTGACATCTCAGTATTTCAAATATGAAAATGGTTAATCATGAATTGATTTAGAAAACGAAGACTTCCATTCATCCACAGCATAGGCGATGATGGCACAATAGAATATTTCCAGATGAGGAGCCCCACCCATACAGAAGATGGGGTACCACGTATTTCATGGCAACTTACACTTTCGCTTTTATGCAACTGCCTGAAGCAGCACGAAATTTATTCAGTTTTCTGACACAGCCTGTGACCATTAGAAAGTCAGAGACAGTTGTAAACTTATTTAGTTTAGAGACTGTGGAAGGTATCACACAGCAGAAGTTTTCAGGAGGTTAGTTGCCACTGATGCTTCTCACAGACATTCAACAGCAGCTAAGCCTCTTCCCCTGTAAAATCACTCAGTCACTCATATTCATTGCTCTGGGCCTCATCATCTTTCTCTCTCTCTTCCTTTTTTCATGCGGAAAAATAGAGACAGAGTTCGGTCTGATTAAAAAAAATGCTAAAGAATCTGTACTGCTCAATGTCACTTTTCTGGGGTATTGTTATCCTCAGCACACACCCTCACTTTCTTAAAAAATGCTTTCCCCCTCTTTGTTTTGTTTTGCTCTGTGTTTTTGTTTTTCTTGCATATTGGAATGGGTTTAGTGTCATAATCACTAGATTATTGTCATATGACTAGAACAATGATAGTTTTGATAGAACTGATAGTTTTTTTTACACCCTCAATGGAACTGCTAGGTTTGTGCATATTCCGATTGCTCTGTCATTCATCAATTAATTCAGAGGAGCCACTTTCTACATCTCAGTTGAAAAAAATAACAAAATACCACAAACTTATCTATCTCAATGGTTTTACTGATCTAACTTGAAAACAACAATACAATAAATATTTTAGGAAAAGTGAATCAAACAGAAATTCAAATGTTCTTGAATGTTCTTCTATTTTTTCTAACTTGAATATCTTCAGGCATTCTTTTCCGTCTCCAATATTACTTAAAATTATTATTAAATACAATTTATTAAAATTATCAATCACAGCTATTACTTTTAATAAAAAGAGTCTTTTTAAGGAAAATATTGTTAAGCAAAACATGATTTTATACTTAGGCAGAGAAAAAAGGAAAACAATATCAACTTCTTGATTTGCACAGCCTGAATACTGAAGATTTGAGCTTTGATACTAATTTAACTGGACTTTCAGACATTTTATAGTGCAGTTACCCATGAGACCTTAATCTTGAGTTCTTAGTGTTTAAATCTTGATCCCAGAAGAAGAAGGAACAAGTCTTTTGAGATTTACAGATGAAAGAAAACAATAAAGTCTCTTTAAAAAATTGCCAATATTTTCTCTCATTTTTCATCTAAATAAACAAAAAAAGTTTTCTCTTTTTTCTCCTTTTTTTTTTCTAAAAATACCTCTTGCTCTTCCACTGAGATTTTGATGAAACACTTACCTGAGTTGTCAAACATCAGAAAACTTCTTTCTTTCCTGGAAAAAAAAAAAAGGGAACAGCTTTGCTCTGCAAAAGCATGATATAAACTGCTGGTATCTGAATCCTAAACTAAAACTTGCTGAAGTCAGTGAATATGAAGCTATTCATATTCAGGAGCTGTCTTTCAGATACTTGCATTTCTTTGCCTTTGTGATAATACAGATGGTATAACACTAGGAGGTAGGAGACCTGGGTTTCTTAACC
Organism: Ammospiza caudacuta; assembly: GCF_027887145.1. Lineage (NCBI taxonomy): Eukaryota > Metazoa > Chordata > Aves > Passeriformes > Passerellidae > Ammospiza > Ammospiza caudacuta. The sequence goes on along the minus strand of NC_080632.1, from coordinate 82,497,376 downwards.
TAAGGAACATTGCTCCAGCAATTCCACCTCAGAAGCCCAAACTAGACTTGGAAATAGAGTTTCTCCTACCTACACACGAGTTTTGCATGCATGGCTTAAAGGCACAAACGAAAGTTGAATTTCCAGCCAAGGAGCTTAGCTTTGAAGGGGAGCTCGTTTTCCTGGAGTACTCACAACAACTGTTCGCTTAAATGAGTAATCATTGGACAAAAACAAGGACAAATTTAGGTCCCAGCCAGGGTCTAGACCCATCTCTTCTTTTGGCAACTCTGATATTGGCAGACTGTTCTGTACATCTGGAACCAGAGGTTTACAGGATCTGCAAGTCCTTCCCACCCAGCTTCACACTGCAGAGGGGTGGTGGATTGCATCTCCTACAGCACAGCTGAGGGTCTGCTGCAAGGCCTGTGTTTTGTGGTGAAACAATTGTCCTTTGAAACCTTTTCATTAACCCAGTTCACCCCTCAAACACCTTTTATTTTCTTTTTTTAACTGCACTTAACATATAGCTATGCATGTACATATGTACATATATATATATATATATATATATACCATAAAATAGATAAAATAGACTGCATCACCATTTCAGCTGGAAAGAGTCTGAGTATACTTCACAAGTCAGGATGTCCTGAAGAATTATTAATTTCAGTGATAAATTTCTGTAAATAGGAAATAAATATCTGAGTACTCAGTTCAGTAAAGGCAGAGGTGGTGATGTGAAGCTTCCCAAAGCAACCCTAATTACCTGAAAATTTTTCTCCTAAAGATTTCAACAGATAGGATGTCTCAGGTGTCTAGGCAAAGTGTTTTCTTTCTAACTTTGTTTCTTGCATGCAGGAACTGAAATTCCACCAAAACATCACTTTATATGCCTAGGTAGTTAGTTGAATCCCTGCCCAAAGTATCTCAAAAATATATTTAGATGCTAGACGTATATGTTGTGTTTAGACACTAAACTTTGGGGAAATGCATCTTTCTGATAAGAGAGATACAAAAGGGCTGTGTATCTTCCTATATCTGATTTTGACATTGAGTCTCTTTAAATTTACTTTGGGGAGGGGGAGGATTATCTCTGTCTCAAAAAAAATTAACATCCTGCAAGCTGTAAACAGGTGCAACAAATATTATTTACTCACGTTCTTATTTTACAAGCATAGAAAAACCTGATTCAGATCTGGTCTGATGACTCATTTTAATAGACCTGGTGTGATTTTAATTGGTTGAATGTTGACTTTATCCCTCTTGTGAAGTATTTTGCTGCAGAAAATTGGAATCTTAACATGATCTGCGCTGAGATTAAGTAATATCTCTCTTTTAATTTTCTTCATTTTGTCCTTTGATCTGTATCTGTTTATGTATCTTATGGATGTAAAAGAGTGCTTTATTTCAGAAGCTATTAACCCAGAGAGAAATATTCTGTGGTTTTTCTTACTAGCAGACAATATTTATGGGTTCTGTTGGGCCATATGGGCAGTATTTCAGAGTCACCACAGTCTTTACGTAGAGGGAATTTATAGTTTGTAAACTGTGCTTTCCGCTCCCAAGAAAAAACGGAAAAGCATGATACTGCTAACAACTTACTGGACCATTTGTGGCATTATAAGCAGGAAACCTAAAATAAGGAGAGACAAAAAAACCCCCAACCAATCAGCCAAATAAACAGACAAATCTTCCTTTCAGTATAATTTTTCACTGCTGAAACTGCTAAATCTGGGAGGAGAGCTACTTTTGGAGTGTAACTATGTAATGAATAACATAACATGTAGTTGCACAGACAGAGGAGCCTCGTGTTGTGGTGGTGGAGAAAAGAAGCAGACGTTTGGAAAACTGGAACTGGAGTAGTTGGATTTACTGGAGTTGGGGAATTTCTTGTCAACCAGGGACAGCACCAACAAGTCTCTGGGGCCGCATGGGATCCACCCAGAGGCACAGAGGGAGCTGGCAGAACTCACCAAATCAGTTTTAATGAGCAAAGAGAGGAAGCACCTTCAAGTTATGCCAGGGGAGGAGGTTTAGACTCAAGATTAGGAAAAATTTCTTTGCAGAAAGGATTGTCAAGCATTGGAACAGGCTGCCCAGGGAAGTGGTGGAATCACCATTGCTGGAAATATTTAAAAGCTGCGCAGATGTACTTGAGGACATTTTTGGTGGTCCTGGGGTGGTCTTGGCAGTGCTGGGTTGGACTCGATGATCTTAGAGATCTTTTACATCACAAGTGATTCAGTGATTCTTTGGGTTGTTGAATTTAAATTTTCATGAATGCGTGTATGCATATAAAAGCTAAGAGGGAGGTTTCGAGCTCGTCTGAAAGGTTTGTACCTTGAGTCTTTTCCTAATGATACTATAGAGACATTATAGAACAGATTTTTAAGGTATAGGTGAGTTCCTGAAAGCATAATCAGCAGATAAGCAACAAGGTGTTAAGCTACTTTGTGGAAAAACTGTTACTACAGTGCCATTGAAGAAGGTGTCCTACCTTTTGAAGCTTCCAAAAAGATTTTATTACTTTGAAGTCCCTTGACATGACCCAAAGCAGATGATTATCAAAACTAATGTCCCATTTCTGTCTTTTATTTATATCTTTCCTTCTGTTTAGGACACATATCTTTGTTAAATCACTCAGTTTTGAGATCATCATCAGAAAAAAAAACCAAAAAACCAAAAAAACAAACAAACAAACAAAAAAAACCCCAAAACCAAAAAATCTAGCAGGCACTGACAAGTTTGGATCAGAATTTATGGTTTCCTGAAAAAGAAAATCCTGCTCTCATAAATGTTGTGATATTAGAACATTCCTGAGAATTCTGGCACTTGAGCAGTTAAGTCAGTTCAACCAAGGCTGAGTTACCCACCAAGGTAAAATGTAAAATAAAAAGCATTGAAACACATCTCATCAGCACTCAGTATTATTTACGGAGAGTGCCTGGGCATTCCGGCAGGTAATGCTCCTGTTGTTTGTTTAAGTAAAATAACTAATTTGTCTCTTTAATAAGAACATTATAGATATCCTGTGAATTTCTATGTCAGCATCACTTTGAAAAAATTGTCTGTGCATAGACAGACATACTGAGAATAAACTACTGAGAGCTTTACTCTTTAGGTAGAAGGATGAACCTGAGGGTAAAATATTTCAGAACTATTCTGACAACAATGCAAGTTTATGAAATGCTTGTGTTGGGAGAAAAAAAGATTATAATAATAATCTTCCTGCACATGAGTTGCACTTTTCACCTGGGAAACCTAAAGTATTTTTCAGACATCAGCAGTCCCAAGAGGAAGGTCTTGTGTTATTCTACAGATGGATGAACCACAGCACAGGGGCATCTATCAACTTTCCAGCTCCCCCTGGAGTAAAGAAGACTTTTATATTGGGCAGCAAATGATGCCCTATGATCTAAACTGCATTTCAAAAAGAAAGGAAAATGAAAAAAGGGGAAGAGAAAGAGAGAAAATGTCTTTTACAGTTTCAATAATCTGCCAGTGTTGTTGTGCACTGGTTGGAATCTAACAATACTAATTTTAATAGAAATGGCTGGAGTTTTTCTGGTTTAAACTTAGTTTTATAACTTGATCTTGATTTTCTCTAAGCACTTAAAGCAGCATGAAACTTTTTCACCCATTACTCTTCTTGTTGTGAGGAGAGTTTCTCTACTAAGTGATTTTGAGCTCAGCAGGAGTATTTGTGTTAGCAAAACCAGGAATAGAGGTCTTAATGGCTGGGCAGTTCTAATCCCACCTAATACTATAAATAAACCATAAAATATGCTCAGTAAAAATGACATACTTTGAACTGTTATTTCATGAGGTAGTTCTGGAAGGTACATGAACAGACATTTAATCAGACTGATTAACAGGTGTGTAATCTGATACTGGTAACTCTTTGTCTTGTCCCCATCTTCTTTCTTGATTTGTTATAAAGTTTGCTTCAAAAAAAAAAAAAAATCAGCTGTAGAAGTTTGAAGATCTGAACTACATCATTTTTTTGCACAATTTGGATTTTTGCCTCTCTTTGTGTGTTTGCTTGTCTTCAGGAATGAGCTATTGAAGTAATATGCACAGGACAAGAGCCTCACCAAATGGAGCCTTGGCTTAAAAATTCTGTACAAGTTACAGGTCCATGCCTACTGCAGTAATCATGCCAATCGATACCAAAGGATTTTTGCTTCAATAGGTTTGTAGACTTCCTAAATTAAAGAAATCCAGGTCAGCTTAAAAAGACATATGAGATAATATGACTAAAAATATATGATCTTCCACAAGGGATGGTATTCATTGCCTGGAACTTACCAGCTCAGAAACTGCTTTTAGGGTATTCCTGGTTTAAAACATACTCTGTAGCATCTCTTTGTTGTCACTTAGAAAATATGTGTGTCTTTGCTTTCTAGGTTTGCTCCTTGTTTAAAAGAGGGAACTCACCTTTCTGTGAAGTCTCTCAGCCTGAAGTTACATAGCAGGTTCTCCTCTGCCAGTGCTTCTGTCACTTTTTCCCCTTCTAATTATTCTTGCATCAAGAAAAGTGTAGCTGTGGGTGAGAAAATACTTAGGAAATTTTCTTGTGGCCAATGAACTAGAATGCCTTAGCAGACACTGGGCATAGGATGCTCAATTAGTCCAGTGGTTGGGATGGTCAGAGTTGAGGGACACTCACGCTGCACTGGCAGTCAATGCTTGCAGAGATATCTCTGGAGTAGCTTAGAAAAATCTCCTACACTGCAGTTTCTGCTCTTCATTTCACAGAGATGAAAGGTCTAAAACAACAGTAAAAGTGTGAACTATGAAATAATTTATTCTAATGTAAAAACACGTGAAGAGGATGATCCCCTAACAGAAAGAATAAGGAGATTAAGGTCACTTCTAACGCAACAGTGCAAGGATTTAGCAAGGCAATGATGTTCCACAAATCTTCCTTCCTCACATTTGTGATAGTACCAGCTTGATTGCACAAAATAGAAAGGTGGGGGCGGGGGGAGAGGAGGAAGAGCCCTCTGAAGTTGCAATCTTTATATGGAATTATTTATGAGGTCTCCCATCATATTTAGATTTGTGATGAAGCTTGAGGTTTCAACAAAGCCATTTCTGGTTTCAGCTGCAAACAGAAATTCAGCTGGATGATGTGCAGCACCTGAGCTGAGGGCATCCCAGGGGGATGTGGGAAAGGGGAACCCCCTGAGAGCCACGGCTGCTGTGATGCCTCTTCCTGGAGCAGGGAACTTTCCTGGAGAGGAGGACACGTTGAGGCAAGGCTGGGACATCCTTCTGCAGGTGAGCAAGGCTTGGCAAAGCCCATGGCCAGGCTGGACAGGCCTGTGGAGAGATAGAAAATAACATCCTACAGCAAGAATGAGGCAGGGACTGCCAGTACCCAAAATGTGGTCCTGGAACGTGAACAGGAACAGAAAGTCCGAGAGGTGCCTCAGGTGCTGTCAGTGTGCATGGTCCTTCTGTGGATCAGAGGTTTTCCAGGTTGGGATGAAACCTCTAAATTGTATTGAGAGACAACTGTCTTCACTAAACCTCAAAGTGCCAAAATGTGATGGTGCTTGTAATCCATTAAGTCTTTGCCTGAAGTTAAGAGAGAAAAAATACACAGCGAAGAAAGTGAAAAAGTTTCAGAATCAGAAGGTATCAATATATAACAATAGTTAAACTGCTTCATTTTCTTGAGGTTTTATGTTGATTCATTTATCCATTTTTGATGTCAGTGAGAGAGAGCAAGACTGGCTCCCTACTCTTCTCTCTCTGAAATTAAAAGGCAGTAAATTTTAAACCAATAAAAGCAAATGTTGTTTTGTTTTGTTTGCCTTTTTTTCCTCCCCTTTTTTAAATGTAGCTGATAGTCAACCTGAATAATTCACTGTCAGACGAGGTCACTAGAGGCAACTGCAATATCAGGACTTTAGAAAAGGTCTGAGTAATTTTATTGCCAGTAATAACAGTTTTGCCGTTACAGAAGCTAAAAAAATGTTGGAGAGGTCACCAGCCTTCATGCTTCAAGGTCTGGATGGTCACCTGTGGGGTCAGGACAAAACTCAGCAGTGCAGTGAGCACACCCACAAGTATACTTGCATACACACACTCACATCAGTACTTTCAGAATTTCTTGCTAATAGTTTTTAATAGGTGATAGATATGTGTTACCAGAGAAATGAAGAATCTTAACTTGGAGCTGGTTAATATTTTCAGCCATCTTGTTAGAGAAGGGCTTCCTACAATTTCAAGTTCTCATAGGAAGATGAGAAGGAAGATCCAAGGGAGGCTTGGATATTTGGCACACAAGCATTATATCATGAGTGGTCTACAACAGTGATTCAGACTCCATTTTACTTCAGAGGCCACCTGAGACAATTGAAAATGGACTTTGCTTTGATGGGTTTGGTCCCTTTTCTCCATCCTGGGGCAGATGCTGACCTCTTGCTCCCCTGCCTGGGCCGAGTACATCCTCAGTGTACAGGACTGTGGTGTAGGGACCTCTGTCATGTTCCTACAGAGACCACTACAACCATAGCAGTGTTTTTTAACTTGACATGGTGCCTCACCAGCAAGGCCCAAATTACCAGTCTGGAAACATTTTCTTACTTGTGCTGTTGGTAGATTGTACTGTTAATGAAATATTTCATGCCATAAAGATTGGATGAAATCTGAAGTTTGAGCTGAGAGGGGAAAGTCAAATCTTAATCTGACCAAATGGAAGAGAAAAAAACTATTCAAGTGACTGAAGTTTCAGTGGAATCTCTAAACACTGAAGATGTTCATCTTCAGCAGATGATCAAGTCTGATATTTTCTTTTATGAAGAAAAAACCAGAATACAATGTTCTGGATGTAATCAAATTTCCACAAAATTCTTTGAAGCATTTAAGGCTGATTAGATGACTCAGCTCACATTCTGTTGAGGTTATCTTAGACCTATTACTCATACCTAAATTCAATATTTTCTTCATTGGCTACAGCAGTGCAAATATGAAATTGTTCAGACTTCAGTTCTGACTTCTTAGAATTGTGAGCTTGAATGCCTCAGTGCTATTTCATGTGATATTTTACAGGCTGCCTACAGAGGCAGAGTTTGAGAGGGAGATAATCTTGCAGATCTCAGATTCCTGGGGAGAAGTTCACTTTTCCTGTTTATGAAACTAGCTGATACCAGTTTGCACACCGTAACTGGATGCAACAGGAAGGAAAAGTTTGTAAATTTTTTTTTTTTTTTACTTAGGTATTGACCAAAACCGTAGCATGAAAATGAATGAAAAAGGACGGGAGATAAATTACAATTATAGAGAAGTTGTCTCTTTTATTTACTCATTTTACTTGCTTAACAAAAGATGAGAATGTTTAAATTGAAAAACTCCAGTGAGTTGTCATTGTTTCTCAGTCTCCAGACACCTCTGGACAGATGTGTGTCTGACAGATGCACAGTATTGTAATTAACATAAAGGCAACTCAGTCATGTTTAATAGCCTGCAATAAACAATATCTTGATCTAGACCACATAAACCTCCCTTCTATCTCTATCTCATGGTTTGTCTAGGATTGTATCTATTATTTTCATTATTTGTCTATCATTTTGTCTACCATTTCCACGTTCACAACAACCTTTTCAAACTCATCATCCTTCACATCCTGCATAGCATAGCAGATCCTCAACAGAAATTGAATATTTTGCAGATGTGGAAGGAAAGAGAAGATGGGGGAAAAAAACCCCAACCAAACAAAATAAACGGGAGAGACAGATCCTTCTCACATCATTTCACATACTCAAAGAAGGTGCTCAGGAGAGAGCACAAGGAAAGAAATGTAGCATAACATTCTGTGTAGGAAGAAATGGAACCAAAATAAAATCTCTCTTAAGGAAGTGGGGGAGCCTTAGAACTCACAAAGGACACTGAAATTACTGGGTAAGATGTTGTCCTTACTTGCTTTATTTCATTTGAATTTAAGGGGTATTTAATATGTTGATGAATCTGCAATACATTTCTTTGCCTGATTCATGAGTTGCCTTTTGCTGTGTGTAGAAAACAAGCTTAGACAAAAAAAAAAAAAAAAATTCTTTTTTCCCACTCCATTTCCCTTTGATGAATTGGAGAATAAGATTGACCAAAACAGCATAGGCATAGTACCTTAGATAGTAAAGGTGCATTTTTAAATACAAACTAGAGGTACTGTTGGATGGGATGGTCCCAGGAGGAAACACAGTGGACAATCAGCATCTGAATGAAAATTCCGTGGCCCTCTTTTATTAAATAGAAATGAAAAGGGACAAAGAGAGAAACACAACTCTCCTGCTAAAATCAGTGTCTTCTTTCTCTCAAATAACTTTTTTTTTTTTTAATTTAAATAGAGATTCAGCCATAGATGCTAGCTATGTAGATGTCTGCAGTTGGTTTAATCATATTTGGAATATATTGCATTTTATAGTCTATGTCGAATAATCACATTTTGTGTTTGTGTGTGAATCCAATACATGCTCTCTCCCACTCTTTTTCTGTCCATCAACAATACCTTTTTACACAACTGGTTGACTTCATCCAAATTCAACAGAAAAGTAACAATTTCAAAGACATTCTGTCATGTGCTGCTACAATCCTGTTTATTCTGGGAAAACATACAACTTGAAAGACACTGTTGTCATATTCCCCTTAGTGAAACCTTCAGATGCTCATACTTTATTAAACATCAGAGAATTCATGTGGTGAAAGCTACACAGAGAGAAAGAAGAAAAGCTGGAAGCAGGTATTTATTAGCTCTGGTACTCTCTGAACTAATTATTTAAAAACTGTGATTAGCTTTGACCATGGTTTAATGGTAGAGTATCTGCACCTTTTCAAAAGGAGCTGCCAAACTCATAATTGATACAGTAGTTTCAAAAATCCAATTTCTAAAGAGAACGAGACATCTTTTAGATTTGGAAATGGTGTTCCATGCAAGCACTGCAGTTCTGGAAACAAGGAATAATTTTTATTGCATATTATTTTTATATACAGAAAACTTAATTCTCCAGAACATCCATCTGAAACTGTTGTTTTTGAATGTAGAAGGACAGAAAAGGTGTTTTCAAGGATAGAGAGAAAGAGAGAACAAGAGAACGAGAGGAAGCAGAAGAAGTGGTGAAAGTGGCAGAAGGAAGTGGCGGAAGGAAGTGGCGGAAGTGGCGGAAATGGCGGAAGTGGGGGGAAGTGGCGGAAGGAAGGAAGGAAGTGGCGGAAGGAAGTGGCGGAAAGAAGGAAGTGGCGGAAGGAAGTGTCGGAAGGAAGTGGCGGAAGGAAGGAAGGAAGGAAGGAAGGAAGGAAGGAAGGAAGGAAGGAAGGAAGGAAGGAAGGAAGGAAGGAAGGAAGGAAGGAAGGAAGGAAGGAAGGAAGGAAGGAAGGAAGGAAGGAAGGAAGGAAGGAAGGAAGGAAGGAAGGAAGGAAGGAAGTGGCGGAAGGAAGGAAGTGGCGGAAGGAAGGAAGGAAGGAAGGAAGGAAGGAAGGAAGGAAGGAAGGAAGGAAGGAAGGAAGGAAGGAAGGAAGGAAGGAAGGAAGGAAGGAAGGAAGTGGCGGAAGGAAGGAAGTGGCGGAAGGAAGGAAGGAAGGAAGTGGCGGAAGGAAGGAAGTGGCGGAAGGAAGGAAGGAAGGAAGTGGCGGAAGGAAGGAAGGAAGTGGCGGAAGGAAGTGGCGGAAGGAAGTGGCGGAAGGAAGTGGCGGAAGGAAGGAAGGAAGTGGCGGAAGGAAGTGGCGGAAAGAAGGAAGTGGCGGAAGGAAGTGGCAGAAGGAAGTGGCGGAAGGAAGTGGCGGAAGGAAGTGGCGGAAGGAAGGAAGGAAGGAAGGAAGGAAGGAAGGAAGTGGCGGAAGGAAGGAAGGAAGGAAGGAAGGAAGGAAGGAAGGAAGGAAGGAAGGAAGGAAGGAAGGAAGGAAGGAAGGAAGGAAGGAAGGAAGGAAGGAAGGAAGTGGCGGAAGGAAGGAAGTGGCGGAAGGAAGGAAGGAAGGAAGTGGCGGAAGGAAGGAAGGAAGTGGCGGAAGGAAGTGGCGGAAGGAAGTGGCGGAAGGAAAGTGGCGGAAGGAAGTGGCGGAAGGAAGGAAGGAAGGAAGGAAGGAAGGAAGGAAGGAAGGAAGGAAGGAAGGAAGGAAGGAAGGAAGGAAGTGGGGGAAGGAAGGAAGTGGCGGAAGGAAGTGGCGGAAGGAAGGAAGGAAGTGGCGGAAGGAAGGAAGGAAGTGGCGGAAGGAAGTGGCGGAAGGAAGTGGCGGAAGGAAGTGGCGGAAGGAAGTGGCGGAAGGAAGTGGCGGAAGGAAGTGGCGGAAGGAAGTGGCGGAAGGAAGGAAGGAAGGAAGGAAGGAAGGAAGGAAGGAAGGAAGGAAGGAAGGAAGGAAGGAAGGAAGGAAGGAAGGAAGGAAGGAAGGAAGGAAGGAAGGAAGTGGCGGAAGGAAGGAAGTGGCGGAAGGAAGGAAGGAAGGAAGTGTCGGAAGGAAGTGGCGGAAGTGGCGGAAGGAAGGAAGGAAGGAAGTGGCGGAAGGAAGTGGCGGAAGGAAGTGGCGGAAGGAAGTGGCGGAAGGAAGTGGCGGAAGGAAGTGGCGGAAGGAAGGAAGGAAGGAAGGAAGGAAGGAAGGAAGGAAGGAAGGGAAGGAAGAAGTGGCGGAAGGAAGTGGCGGAAGGAAGGACGGAAGGAAGGAAGTGGCGGAAGGAAGGAAGTGGCGGAAGGAAGGAAGGAAGGAAGGAAGGAAGTGTCGGAATGAAGTGTCGGAAGGAAGTGTCGGAAGGAAGTGTCGGAAGGAAGTGTCGGAAGGAAGGAAGGAAGGAAGTGTCGGAAGGAAGTGTCGGAATGAAGTGTCGGAAGGAAGGAAGGAAGGAAGGAAGGAAGGAAGGAAGGAAGGAAGGAAGGAAGGAAGGAAGGAAGGAAGGAAGGAAGGAAGTGGCGGAAGGAAGTGGCGGAAGGAAGGAAGTGGCGGAAGGAAGTGGCGGAAGGAAGTGGCGGAAGGAAGTGGCGGAAGGAAGGAAGGAAGTGGCGGAAGGAAGTGGCGGAAGTGGCGGAAGGAAGGAAGGAAGTGGCAGAAGGAAGGAAGTGGCAGAAGGAAGGAAGTGTCGGAAGGAAGTGTCGGAAGGAAGTGTCGGAAGGAAGTGTCGGAAGGAAGTGTCGGAAGAAGGAAGGAAGGAAGGAAGGAAGGAAGGAAGGAAGGAAGGAAGGAAGGAAGGAAGGAAGGAAGGAAGAAGGAAGGAGGAAGAGGAAGAAGGAAGGAAGGAAGGTCGGAAGGAAGGAAGGAAGGAAGGAAGGAAGGAAGGAAGGAAGGAAGGAAGGAAGGAAGGAAGGAAGGAAGGAAGGAAGGAAGGAAGGAAGGAAGGAAGGAAGGAAGGAAGGAAGGAAGGAAGGAAGGAAGTGTCGGAAGGAAGTGTCGGAAGGAAGTGTCGGAAGGAAGTGTCGGAAGGAAGGAAGGAAGGAAGGAAGGAAGGAAGGAAGGAAGGAAGGAAGGAAGGAAGGAAGGAAGGAAGGAAGGAAGGAAGGAAGGAAGGAAGGAAGGAAGGAAGGAAGTGGCGGAAGGAAGGAAGTGGCGGAAGGAAGGAAGGAAGGAAGTGGCGGAAGGAAGGAAGGAAGTGGCGGAAGGAAGCGGAAGGAAGTGGCGGAAGGAAGTGGCGGAAGGAAGGAAGGAAGTGGCGGAAGGAAGGAAGGAAGGAAGGAAGGAAGGAAGGAAGGAAGGAAGGAAGGAAGGAAGTGTCGGAAGGAAGGAAGGAAGTGGCGGAAGGAAGGAAGTGGCGGAAGGAAGGAAGTGGCGGAAGGAAGTGGCGGAAGGAAGTGGCGGAAGGAAGTGGCGGAAGGAAGGAAGGAAGTGGCGGAAGGAAGTGGCGGAAGGAAGGAAGTGGCGGAAGGAAGGAAGGAAGTGTCGGAAGGAAGTGGCGGAAGTGGCGGAAGGAAGGAAGGAAGTGGCGGAAGTGGCGGAAGGAAGTGGCGGAAGGAAGTGGCGGAAGGAAGTGGCGGAAGGAAGTGGCGGAAGGAAGTGGCGGAAGGAAGTGGCGGAAGGAAGTGGCGGAAGGAAGGAAGGAAGGAAGGAAGGAAGGAAGGAAGGAAGTGGCGGAAGGAAGTGGCGGAAGGAAGTGGCGGAAGGAAGGACGGAAGGAAGGAAGTGGCGGAAGGAAGGAAGTGGCGGAAGGAAGGAAGTGGCGGAAGGAAGGAAGGAAGGAAGGAAGGAAGGAAGGAAGGAAGAAAGGAAGGAGGAAGGAAGGAAGGAAGGAAGGAAGTGTCGGAATGAAGTGTCGGAAGGAAGTGTCGGAAGGAAGTGTCGGAAGGAAGTGTCGGAAGGAAGGAAGGAAGGAAGTGTCGGAAGGAAGTGTCGGAAGGAAGTGTCGGAAGGAAGTGTCGGAAGGAAGGAAGGAAGGAAGGAAGGAAGGAAGGAAGGAAGGAAGGAAGGAAGGAAGGAAGGAAGGAAGTGTCGGAAGGAAGGAAGGAAGTGGCGGAAGGAAGGAAGTGGCGGAAGGAAGTGGCGGAAGGAAGTGGCGGAAGGAAGTGGCGGAAGGAAGGAAGGAAGGAAGTGGCGGAAGGAAGTGGCGGAAGGAAGGAAGTGGCGGAAGGAAGGAAGGAAGTGTCGGAAGGAAGTGGCGGAAGTGGCGGAAGGAAGGAAGGAAGTGGCGGAAGGAAGGAAGGAAGGAAGGAAGGAAGGAAGGAAGGAAGGAAGGAAGGAAGGAAGAAAGGAAGGAGGAAGGAAGGAAGGAAGGAAGGAAGGAAGGAAGGAAGGAAGGAAGGAAGGAAGGAAGGAAGGAAGGAAGGAAGGAAGGAAGGAAGTGTCGGAAGGAAGTGTCGGAAGGAAGTGTCGGAAGGAAGGAAGTGGCGGAAGGAAGGAAGTGGCGGAAGGAAGGAAGGAAGGAAGGAAGGAAGGAAGGAAGGAAGGAAGGAAGGAAGGAAGGAAGGAAGGAAGGAAGGAAGGAAGGAAGGAAGGAAGGAAGGAAGGAAGGAAGGAAGGAAGGAAGTGTCGGAAGGAAGGGAAAGAAAGAAAGAAAGAAAGAAAGAAAGAAAGAAAGAAAGAAAGAAAGAAAGAAAGAAAGAAAGAAAGAAAGAAAGAAAGAAAGAAAGAAAGAAGAAAGAAAGAAAGAAAGAAAGAAAGAAAGAAAGAAAGAAAGAAAGAAAGAAAGAAAGAAAGAAAGAGAAAGAAAGAGAAAAATCCTCAAAGATGAAAGATGAAAAAATGAGACCATTTTTTCCTATGGTCTCTTAGATGATCTTATTAAAGGAAATGCAACAAGAAATAAAGTCCTGTTGTGATATGTGTCTCCTTTGTTATCAGGTGAACTTCCTCGCTGCTTTACTTGTACCTTAGAGCTTAAGGAACACATTTCATATGCCACATATGAAAACTGATTACACCAAAATGAGAATCCAGCTAAAAAAACCATGACATTTTTTAAGTCTTCTCAAGAAAAATGCTGTAGTCTAAGTTGCAAACAAATCTCTCAGAAGGATTTGGCAGACACCATTTTAATTTACCCTTTCCAGAATTCGGTGCCAAGAACACTACAAAGATGGAAATAAAGAAACCGCCGACTGTGCAGTTTTGTTGTGTGAGCTGCTGCGGCAGCAGTCTCAGAAAAAGGAGGCAACTGTTGTGCTACCTCGATCCCACACACACTGAAAGCCCGTTAGAAGCTGGATTCTCACATCCTTCTGCCAAATAACTGGATAGCAGCTGAAATCCACCAAGTGTGGCTTTGTATAAAGAAAAGAAGAAAAAGAAGGAGACAGAAAAATAACAGATGTTTGGACTAGTGACTGTACTGCAGATTACTCTAGGGTGGGGGTCTGAAGAATGGAGGGAGCTCTTTTTGGAGTGCCTTGCAAGAAGCAACATTGTGGTTGCTGCTAAAGCACTAAAAGAGGTTCTATGTAAATGTTTCCTTTTTCTTTGTAGTCACAGGTTGGGTTTTGTTTTTTTGTTTTTTTGTTTTTTTGCTAATACAATGTTAAAATTCAAATGCCAAAATGTATCTGGAATCTTCCTTTAGCCGGTTCTGCTGAGACGAACAGACAAAGGTGTCCTTGTTACCTCCCAGCAATTGTTAAAAGACTTTGATTGTCCCGTGCCATCAGCTATGATGCAGTTCAGAACATGGCAGTTTTTGTCATTCTTAGGTCCTCTACAAAATATGTTCAGTCTCCGTCTATTTTTCTCAGATGAAACATCACACTGACATGATATTAATTTTGCGCTTGCATTATTGATGTAAATCGACAGTATAGAACTGGAAGGATGGTAATTAGTGTGTCCGAGAGCAGGATAAAATTTATTTTGGGTGATAGCAAGCAATTTGAAAGCCACTGAGACAGCTGGCTTGTTATCTTTCTTTGGACTAGCCTTACTATATTTAATAAATGGTTAGCCTGTTGTTAAGGTGACACAAAATTGGTTGTGCTGTGTATTCAATGCACCACAGTCACATTTTTCCACATGGGGAAACATAAAATTACAACAAAAATGGCCATGATTAGCAACTTTAAGCAGAAAGCGCGATTTGCATGCAAATACATTTTCTCATGTTTGTCCAGTTTTGAAAGCTGCATTTAGCAAAATATTTGAACATAGGTATATCTTTAAGTGAGGAGGTAATCCCCTTGATGGTGACCATCAATATTCTTCCAGTTGTTGACCTGATTGGATAATTCTCTGGAGACCAGAATTTCTATCTAATCCCACCAAAGTCAGGAATCTTGTTTTCTCTAAGTCATTTCTCTCTTAAACTAATCAGCTGAACTTTTGCCAAGGAAACCATAAGGTTTATAGCTATAATTCCATGATCCTATAAATCTTTTTAGTAATTAGACAGGAATTAAGTAACTATCGTGTATCAATATTTGCCTGTGTTATCTATAATTTTCTTCCTACAATATAAGTTACTCCTCCAGAATATTTAATTTTAGTTGTCTTACTGAAATATATTTTTACAGTATATTTCTCCTTAAAAAATGTTCACTCCCAGTCACTACTGTATGTTTAGCTCCTGCACCTCACATGAATTGTGTATGATGTGTGTATGATCACCTATTTACATATACACATATATTTATTTATGGTAAAACATAAAAAATGTTCTAAACCAAAGCGAAAACCAAGGAAAAAAATCCCTCAATAACTTAAAAAAATGCTGAGAGATGAAAATGGCTTAAATAAAATGAAACTTGCAAAAGTGCAAGCAGCTGCCATGGCTGTTCTGCAATAATTCATAAATTTTATTGTTCTGTTTTGTTTTTTAGATAATTAGTTGGTGGCAAAGGAATAATCATGTCACATGAAACATTGTGAATTTAATTTCACAATGAAAGCTATACACTGTATCTACTGAGAGTTAAAAGGACAAACAAAATCTGTTAAAGGGCCAGGCTCAAAAGGAATTTCATGCCTACAATATATAGTGTTTGGTTGTTGGGGTTTTTTTGCCTATCACAATATTGGTCTAGATACTTGTGGTTTCAAAATCAGCAATGTAAAAGTCTTTATTTTAGTTTATTTACTTGTTAATTAAAAGATCAATGTAATATTTTTTGAAGAATGAAATGATTGGGGATTGAACTTTCATTTTGAAGGAAATGTCTTTCAATAGAACTCATGATCAAGTATTAAATATTCTTACTGCTTTCATTGGGGCTATTCCCCTAGGTATGAAAGTTAAGTTCTTGTGCAAAATTCCAGGTTCAGACCCTTCACTGCAATGAAGGAGTGAATAGCATGCTGCTGATGGAAAAGAAGTCGAAAAGAAAGAAGAAATCTGTTGTTCTCTATTGTTTTTTGTTGACAAACAAAAAACACATTCACAAAAGAGAACAAGTCCTAGATGAGAACAGCTCAGCTGAATTTTCACATTCCCTTTCTTTCCCCTCATTTGTGACTTCAACAGCAGCTATAGCCTTTCTTTCTTGATGTCACCAGCATTTTGAATAACACCTATCAGCAGGCTGTTCATGTGTAACTCCACAAAGAAAGTAGTTTCAAAGTTGAGCTGAAGCATCTGAAATACTTTTGTTTTGGTAAGTGGGACTGAGAGTGTCACCACCAGGATTTTGTGCCTGGGGAGGCAGCTTGGGCAGGCAAATGCTGTGGTGTTATTTTCTGTGGGCTGCCCACACATTCAAGTTGAAATGTCACATCTTTGTGGTTTTAAGGATGGGCAGGGGACACGTGTACAACCATCGCTCTCCATTGGGGTGTAAATCCCTTCTGCCTCGATCCCGAGATGTGTGCGCGGTTATAGCTAATAATAGTTTTTTAGCTCTTCCAAAGTCAGCCCAGCCTCCACAAGGCTGTAATCCCTGTGTGATTGCTGTGCACGCTGGAGGAGAGCCATCACTCGGCCGCCTCTCTGTTTTGAGAATTTGGTGGCTTCATTAGTGGTGTTTCTGATCTTGTCAGATGAACAGCAGCTTAGGAATTGGACTGTCCTTTTCTCACCCAAGAGCTTCTTTGTTCATTCCATTCTTGAATTGAAAGCAATGCTACAAAGATGTTCTCAGTCTATCATGCTTCATCACAATCCCACTTTGGCATAATTAACATTTACACATAAATGTAAGATCTGCTGAAAGGCTTTTCCTTTATTTTTTCACTGTTTGAAGGTTCAAAAATCATGAGGATCTCTCCCCAAACCAATACATCTGTTCACAAATCTTTCAGTCAAATTGTTTGACATACCCAAAGTAAACTCAAGATGTTTTTCCACTAGCTGGCAGGTGGTCAGTGCAGTGAAATGATCCAGCAACTCAACAACTTGTAAAGAATGGATCACCACCAGATTGCAAACTTTCACCTGCAGACTTCCCTGTATAACCCTGTTAGTTTCATTTCAGGAGGAAATGGTTATGGTAGTAGACAGAAAAAAAAAACCAAACCAATCAATCAACCAACCAACAACCAACCAACCAACCAACCAAATATTAAAAAAACAAAAAAAAAAAACCAAAAAAAAACCCCAACCAACCACCACAAAACCAAGCCACGAACTAAACTTCTTAATATTTTTTTAAGATTTCCTGATTCAAAAAGTCATGTTTCTGGCAATTCATGGAAGTATAGAATAGTTTGGGTTGAAAGGGACATTTAAGAATCATCTAGTTCAACTGCCCTGCTACTGGCAGGGACATTTTCCACCAGACCACACTGCTCAAAGTCCCATTCTGACCTTGACTGCTCCCAGGGACTGGGCATCCACATCTTTATTGGACAACAGTTCCAGTGCCTCACCACCTTCACCACCTTCACAATCAATAATTTCTTTCTAATATCTAATCTGAAACTACTCTCCTCCAGATTAAAGCCATAATCATTCCTGTTAGCAGAGGTTCTGGTGAAAACTCAATCTTCCAAGTCTCTTTTAGGTACTGGGAGGCCTCAGTGAGGTCTGGCCTTGTCTTCCCCTGGCTGGATAACTCCAACTCTCCCAGCCTGTCTTCACAGTAGAGAAATTCCAGTATTTTGATTATTTTTGTGGCCTCATCTGAAGGACAGAAACCTCTGGGTTCTTCCAAAGCACTAGAATACAGAAAGGTTCAAATCAAGTTAGACGTTAAAGCATGTTGAAAAGTCTCACCAAAACCTTGTTGTTTTAGATACCTGTCATTTTCCATATCATTGCTGAGTATCCAGAAACACAAAACTTGGGGCAGCTCTGCTGAAATCCACAGAATTGAGCTACGTAATCCCTATCCAGAGCAAGGCTGCTCTTTCTCTTACAGATTAATATTTGAAATATAGATCCTCCTAGAGTAATTCTGTATATAACTTGGCTTACATCACTTCTTTGACTATCATACAGCTCTTCTTACTAAAACAAATAATTGATACATCTAACTGGTTTCAGCAGGGAAGAAAGGAGTAGGTGGTCTCATTAAGAACCCTTGTTTCACAAGAAAAGCATTTCTCATTGTCTTTACCCAGTGATATAAATGACCTTTGCCATGGAATTAATGAAAGTATAAATCTTACATAATATATTTTAATGTCCTGCTGGTAAAAATCTGAATTATAAAGCAAAACAAAACAAAAAGATTTTCAAACAAGAAATTTATTATTAAAAGCATTCGATTCTTCTACTTCTATGAACAAGTATTTGATGAGTTGTTTATTTTTATCATTTATATCTTATAGAAGATATATTATATTTTGTATGATATGTTATATATATATTATTTATTATTTATATCTAATATTAGAATATCACATTTCCTTTTTTTTTAAACTATCCAAACAGTAGTCTATCTCCTTGTTCTATATAAAATTATATTGTCAAATAAAGTTCCTATACTGGCTTTTCACTCAGATACCTCTGCCAAACACCTCCCCAACATAAATTCAGAAGCTTCCACAGTCTTCAAATAGTTCTGTCCTGAAAAGTTGTGTGAGAATTTGCTCAAGCATTTTATTTTCTTATATTTTTCAGTGTACATATCAAATCTGAATCAGAAAAAAAAATACTGTCCCTATTAAGATTCCTGGGGTTCTCTGGTCTGCATGTCTGTATCCAGAACAAAGCTGGCAGGCTTAGAACAGCAGTGATGCCTTGTGTTGTTTCTACTGCAACATTCGTGCCAGAAACATGATTTTATTTTTCTCCATCTGACTTAATCCAAGTCTCTAATCTCCTTCTTTTTTTTCTTTTTTTTCTTTTTGTTTTATATTTTGTGCCACAGTGACAAAAGAAACCCAGAGTTTCTGGGTCATAGACAGAGTGAGTCTAAACAATATGAAACTAGGATCTGGGATAGTTGAGTACAAAGTCCTGAAATCTGATTATTGCAAAAAGATCTTATTTATCTAAATATTAGTGGACTGCTGTTTGTTTGCTGGCCGTGTGCTGTACTTAATTCATTATGCAGATCATGAGAAGAGAATTAGTACCTCCAACTGGCACCAAATACCCCCAACACATACCTAAGAAACCTGAGCTTCAGTTCTTCAGTACACAGGACCAGACATAAAAGAAAGGCTGAATATAATAAAATGAAGCCTGCAGGTTCATTTCCTCATTTTCCACAGTGAGTAGTTAAGCAGCACATTACCAGAACATCTCACTTGAAGAAAGGCGAGGAGCACGAGGAGGAGAAGATGCAAAAAGCCCTACATTTTATAAAATGCCTTCACAGGCAGAATCCAGGCACTTAAACCCACTGAGGTGATATGAAAACTGAGCCCAGCCCTGGTTGATTGGGCCAGGATGAGCAGAGGGAAGAGGCAAACCCTACCTGCCCGAAGTCAGTCAGAAGGGAAACACATCTGCTCTGTCTCAGCTATGTTGCCTCTTCAAACCCCTTTGTGCCAAGGGAGGTGAAAATGCCACCTCTCCTAATGCCCAGGGTAAACACAAAAGCTGCTTCAGATGGAGAATTGTCAAGAGAGGAGAAGCCTTCTCATGCCTTCAGAGCTTTGCCACTGAGGAGCAGATAATTTATACATTAAAATCATAGACCAACTGCTACTCTTTATTAATAGTAGCCTATGGTGACTTACCTGTCAGTGGTTAATTTGCATTTCAGAAAGGGTGTAATTTATTAATTAATTGCATTTTAAATTTATTTATTAGTTTATGTATTTAGATAAAATAATTTTTTCTCTTGTATATACTTTTATTTTGCACTTTTCTTTTCTGTACTTTTATTTTCTCTCCTGTCTGTTCAAGGATCCTTTATTGGAAAATGAGGCTAAATACCTAGAACCAAACATATACTGCATTTCTCTACCCAACTCTGACACATATGATACTATTCCTCTTTTGCTGCTCTCTTTTTTATTTATGTGGCTGAAGAGATTTTTTTGTTATTTGTTTTAATATACTTTGAAAAACCTACCTCAGCGTGGCTGTTGGCAATTCTTACATTATTTCTACACTTTGTGACCTCTAAGGCGTACCTTTACTTGCTGATCAATCCCTTTTTTCCCTCAATTTCTCGTAGGCTTTATGCTTACTCCTAATGTCCTTTTTTGAGGTGGCTGTACATCCAAATGCCTTTGGAAACTTTTTCTGAAAGTTTTGTTCTCACTTGCTTGATGTGCAAGTTTCAGATAACTTTTCCCTGCTGACTTAAAGAGTTTGGAGGAACCTGTCACACTGCAAGCCCCCGAACTCATTGCTTCCATTGACTTCACCTGCTTGTTCATGTAATTTGTCAAAGTTTTCCCTTTTGAAATTGAGTAACCCAGCTGAAGACCCACTTTCACTTATTCTCCATTTAATTCTTTTCCAGCCCATTTATGACTGCTAACTTTAAGGGTACTTCTTCATCGTCCTCATCATCATCATCATCATCATCATTAATATTATTATCACAGGATTGGAGAAATGTTTGGCAGTATAGTTAAATCAGGGACAATAATTCCAGCTGGGCCTCTGGAAATCACTGTCATGTCCCTTGTGCATGTGGATGTCAACGCTAACTCTTATATTTGTCAAACATTTGTATTTGTGATTGTCGTTGAAAATAACGTGCAAATGCCACAGTGTCTTAGCAAAAAGAATGGGATCTGTGTGTTTGTGGTACTGCTGATTGATTGTAAATAGATACAGAGAATGATGCTTTTGTGTGATGTGGATCTCCCATTCATGATTCACTGTTACATTGTAAATTTGTCTATTCAATACAGTGAAAATAAATGGGGTTTAATGCAAAGTTATGTACAGTAAATATAAAACAATTCAGACGGTTTTTAAACACCAAAGATAGACTTCCTGGCCAAAGACAAACAGGAATGTTCACTTGTCTGCAAGACAAAAAGGATTTATTATTTTTCCACCAAGGAGTAGTTTGAAAGTTTCATGTTTGGTGCTTGTTGTTGTTTGAATGCAGTTTTGTTCTCCACAAAGCCTTTGCAGGACTGGGTCTATTACTGAGCCACCTTGCTTCCTGTTAAATTTTACCATCTTTATGGCAGTAAGTAAGACCACAAGTTAACTTCTTCAATGTTTAGTGTGCTTGGAAAATGAGAAAACACCTAAGAAATTTCAATGAAAGGGATCAATCATCCAAACGACACCATTTTTCTTTCTGTTTTTCTTTTTTTTAAATTATTTTCTCTTATCAAAGATTGTTTATATTCAAATCCTGTTTAGCTGGAAAACATTTGTGTAGAGAGGAGGAAAAAAAAATCATTTCAATCATATTTTAATTATGTTTCCTTTTTTGGGTCCAGTCTTCAGCTTTACTTTTACCTTTACTGCTTTACCTGCCCATGGAAGGGAAGAAAAGCAATTTTAATTGATCCCAAAGCAATCAAGGGATCAGTCAAGCACTGACACAACAGAGAGGTGCTATAATGCTGATAGATCAACAGGCCTCTCCTAAAGTAATCTTACCTGTCAGAAAAGATTATTCTGAAAAAACAGTAAATACTTTTATCCAAAAAAATAGGGGTGGGATAGGGGAAATTTGAGAAAAAATATAGAAGTAAAATTTAAAGGCTGAAACAGACAAACAAACAAACAAAAAAAAATAAACAATTGTGGCTAAAATAGCATATCAGGTAGTGTTTTTCATTTGGAGAATTCATCCATTCATTCACATATTTGTAAAAATGCATTCTTAAAAAAATGCATCAAAAACACAGAAAATTCTCCTGGGCAAGACAAAACAGAATTTGCATATTTTCCAAGTCTCTTGGCCTCTTCCCATCTCCATAAACATTATGTCTTCAGTATCAACCTATGGGCATTTACCACTGCATCAACAAAGAACTGAACTCCCCCTTTTCTTTTCCATTCTCCCACAGCCATTTTTGCTCCTCTGAGTGCCTGTGTGTGTGTGTTTTTCTTTGCTTATCACTTGTCTCTGAGATCTACTGCACCGCACGGTTATCAGTGTGATAAGCCCAGACAGCCTGTCTAGCTCTGCCCAGTCTTACAGGGACTGGTGAAGAAAAGGGGCCTGACTAGACAAACCAGATGACATCGCGGACCTGGGAAAAGAGCCAGGGTCCAGAGCAACATCTGCGGTGCCCAGGCTGCCAGCCCAGAGCATCCGTGCGTGTCTGAGGGGGCGCCTTGGATCCTGGGAGTGTCAACCAGAGATGGATTTCCCCCACCTTCGCCGTCCCCTCCTCTCCTCCCCGCCGCTGCCCAGCGCTTTGACAAAAAGACCGCAGGTCACGACTCAACACGAAACGTGAAAAGCAACATTTTCTCCTCACTAAAAAAAAAAAAATTATATTTGAGAAAATAAAAGGCCTCAATGCTATTCTTTATTCTAAGTAAAGGAATCTGGCACGTTTGCAGTGTGTATGTTTTTCATAGCCGCTCGTTTTTTGGTTTAAAATTTGTTTTCATTCTTTTGTGTGTTTGTGGTTAATTCATCCTATTCAGGGACAGATGTAGCGTGGATTGAAATAAGGAGGTTTTCTCAATGTGGCTTTGAAAACACTGTGGCACTATAGGGGTACCATCTGCTATACTAAGCAGAACCAGTACAGGAGATCTAAAGCCCCGTTTTCCAACTGGTAAATAAATACTTACTATTCAGACTGTATCTAAAAATCGTGATGAATTTTTTAGCATATTTTCCATCAGCTGAAATCCATAAGTCATGCTTGACTGTTTCTGTGACAGAGGCATCTTAAAATATTTTCTTGTTTTGAGTTAATTTATTCTATCTAAACTAGAAAAAATATAAGAGACTATCACAAACTTCTATCCTCTGTCATTTGTTCTCATGACAAAAATGCATAAACTGGATTTTATCCCTGGGGGAATACACACAGTGAATATGTGGGGGGAGAAAGGAAGACGGGATGTGAGTAGAGGTGGAATAACTTAGCTATAACTTTGATCCACAGAGAATTTCTTTATGTAAGAACATATTTGGTTTGGAATCCAACTCCTCACACGTCCTTTTGATTTAAGCCTTGTATCCATGATGCTACGATACCTGGTTGTATGCTTACCCCATCCCTACCCATTTTATTTCTTCAAGGAGGAGGATAAATCATGGATGAAGCCAAAGCACTCTTCAGTGTGGACAAGCAGCAGAGAAGGACCATGGGTGGGACAAACTCCAAAGAATTTGTCCATTTCAATACAGCCTTAGTCAGGAGGCACCTTGTGGAGTGCCCAGGTAAGATGTGAACCCATCCTTGCCCATACTTGAAAGCTTGATCCAAGATTCCCTGAAGCCAATATAAATACAGAAATTGTTTTCAGGGTGCGCTCGGAGCGGCGTGAACTTGCCGCACTGAAATAAATGGGATTGAATCAGTTGCAGGAACTTGAAGGGTGAGAGGAGGGACTCCTGAGGGCCTGAAAAGTAATAAGAATAATCAAAAAGGAGGGGACGGCAGAGCAGGAGCTGGGTGGCAGATGTTTGCTTGCTCTGAAGAATAAAAGGAGCAATCACAAAAATCGATAGCAAGCCTTATTAAAGGTGAGCTGGGTGCTTTCACTTTGATATTTTGCTTGGTTATATTAGGCTTAGATACTGCACAGGTCAGTTATTTCAGACCCAGCATCTCTAGAGATCCCCTGCTTGTATTGCAAAGCATTCCCTCCAGAAATCTGCCACTGTCAAATGTACTTTCTAGTCCTCAGTTGGGGGTGAGAAAGTGAGAAGAAAAGTCAAGAAAGGGGAAGAAAAGGGGAAGAAAAGGAGAGTGAGATAGAGAGAGAAATAGAGGAGAAAAAGATTAAAGATGAAAAGAGAGAAGAGGCAGGGAAGGATGAGGAGAAATGAAGTAAGGCAAGTGCCCCCTTATTCCATGGTAGTGTATGTCTCCTAATTTTCGATTTTCAGATTCATTCAATTTTTCTCTTGGACCATGTGTTCCTGAACAACCTGTACAATTTCCCTAAGGTGAAAACCTCCTCTTAGAGAGCTGCAGTGAATTTTATCCCAGGGTCTCAAAAATGCCAATAAGAGAACAAATAATATTTGTTCATGATAGTGTTCAGTGCAAACGATGACTGATTAGTGTTATGTGTGACATCAACAGAGACAGTAATCAAGGTTACTTTAGCATTGATTTTTTACAGAGGTGAAGCCTCTTTGATGTATTACTCCATCAACACCTTCAGAGCCAAACTTTCCACATGAAATTAATCCCAATTAATTATAACACTTGTAGATAGTGCTGGGCCCTTTTATGTTGCAAAATAAATATTAATTCAGTGGCATTTTTTTGTTTCACCTTGTGCAGCTTGTGTGACTAGGAAAGGAAAGAAAAAAACCAAAAACAAACCTATTGATCAGTGCACTGAAATATGTTAGAAAGTTTTGGCACCTGAGGTGGTCTGTTTGCCTGGAATCAGTTTAAAGCACAGTGGGGGAATTCAGGAAACTGGATCCAAATTGTATTGACTTTACTAATACAGTCATAGGAAAATGTTGTCAGTATATGAAGGGAGGTGAAGTTGCAAGTTACACATATTTTCACAGAAGATATATTAAAGAGTGACACTGCCCTATAGGAGCAGTGCCTGAGGACACTGACCAGAGGCACTTTTGCAATTCAGAGACTTAATTGTTTAGAATTTTTTTTTCTATTTTTTTAGTAGCCAGAGTGATGAGTAAATTTTTGTGACTAATGCTGGGCTGTCTTCAACTGATTTCCTCTGGAATGGGAAGAAACTATGTTTATCACCTTCACTCCTTTGAAATTGACCCCAAATCCCTCTTGTGTGTGCAATACCAGTTTCTTCTCATTCACAGAGTCTAGCACTCTGGTTCCCAGAAGAATATGCTATGGCACTGGGAAGAAAGATGAACAAGCTGGAGAGGATTCCTGCTATTTGCTAATTGAGACACTTAATACCTCACATTGTAATCCTCCCCTGCTGATGCGTGCTGCTTCTTCATACTGAATATATAGCGAGTTTTGACTGTGAAATTAGACCAGAGTCTCAACTTACTTAAACTCTTGAACCTACTCAGTCTTACCCATAGACACAATCTCACATCTCGATTACTTGGCATGAAGAGGATGTGAGAAAACTGCATAGTTTGTTCAGCATTTCCTGCAGATCACAAACACGTGGCTATAGTCAGTCTCATTTTTTAATGAGTCAAAAAATATAAAATAAAGATCAAATTAATAGCTAAAAACATTCTACTTTAAACATCAAATAAGTTGTCAAAATCCTGTGTAGGAAAAGTAACAATAAAGAGTGTCTAACTTGATTAGGCTCTTTGGAACCTCATCAAAGGATAAATAAATGAGTGCTTGCATTATTACAGTAATGCTTGGATGGCCATTTCCTCACCAGATTTAGTCATCACATAGCATTATCTCAGAAACAATAAACTCTTTTCTACAGCCCATTATTCACTGAAAGGGAGAATTTAAGACCATTCTCTGCTCACATCTCAGCCTGTGCTATCCGAGTGCCACTAGTGAAGACAATCAGTGAAACATTGGCCCCATCCTAGGGAAGAAATTCAAAGTGCTGTAGAGCAGCAGGCAGCAAAAGAAGGTGACTTCAATGAGTCTCTGCTTCCTCCTAAATCAAGAGGGGAAAATCAGCCGGGGAGTAAACTCCCAGTGACTTCAGTGCACGTGGGAACCTGGTGGATGAGGTTTCTGCTGCTCTGTGGCGATGGGGGCTCTGCAGGAGCGTGTGCTGCCGCAGGCACGCAGCCAGCACTGTTGGCATCTGCCTGCAGCAGCAGCAGCTCCTGCTGGCATTGCTGTCCCTCCATAGCCAGGATCATCGTGACGATGGAGATCCCAGCTTCTTCAAACTCCAGTGCGATATCTCAGTGTTATGCTTATTGGGATCCCGGATGAAGATGAAAGGCAGAACAGCCTGGAGACAGCGCTAACAGGCACCAGTCTATATTTGTTGTCTGTCTGCTTGCTTAATCAGTGGGTTGAGCCAACAGGTTTAGCTGGAAAACAGAAGAAATAATCTAGTTTTACTTGCTCTATATTGACTACTCATTCCTGAGCACCCATGGACGATTTCAATTTTAATCCCTGTCGTTTTCCACTAAGAAGCACAGCAGGAACGGAGCTTGTTATATAAATTCTCAGAAACTACAACGGAGTCACGTTGATATACAATGAAATATAACATTAGAAAGATGGTGGGTACTCTACTGTCCACCCATATTGTATGGGTGATTGCCTCCTGCTCATAAAGGTTCTGAGTTTCGTTACATCTTCATTCAACATCCAAAACTGTGAAGATCTCTAGGTAGCAAATATGTTGCTGCTGATAATATGGATGATGAAAGTCAGAGATACACAGTCTGAATTTCCTCAGTATCATGGCAGTAGACTTCTTGTCAATTTTGTATTGTAGACCTCTCGTTAATTTGCCTCTGATTCATCGTGGTGTTAACAAGAACAGAAACAGTCTGTGCATATATGGGGCATTAGTATTTTGAGTGTATCCATGTCTTAGGATTTGCATGCGAATATAAAATAATTCTATGCAAGTAAGGGATGGGATTTAATTGTTTTCTCAAACAGTTGTTTTCTCAAATTGTTCTCTCCTTATCTTTCTGGAAGCAGTTCAGACCATCAAAGAATTGTTGTTGATGAACTCACTAATTAATTTCCAATACTTAACCTTGTATTTCACTTCATTACCGGTGCTCTGTTCCCCCTAGTTTTACATTTGGTATCAGAAAGTTCATTTAGAATACAGTCAATCTTCCAGTGCTAGCTCTGCAGTCTAAATATTTTATTCAGTAAGGACACAATGGGAATAATGTTTGTATCTGTCAAGGAGATGCATGAAAACTTCTGAGCTGCATTGTCTAGAGAAAAAAAACCTCCATACAACCAAAAAAACAAAAAATCAAAAATCCAGGATGATGGGACTTTAAGAAAAAAAAACCAAAAAACAAGATAAATTAAGGTACCAAGGTGAGGTGACTGGCTATTAAATAAAAAAAATTATAGGCAAAAAATGAGTTAATAAAAATAGAAGACTGAAATCCTTAGATTAAGAGTTACTTTTAAAATTACTTAATCAGATAATTGTTTTTATTATATTTTATTTCTTTTATTGGCTTAGTTTTTGCTTGCATTATTATTTGAGCAGCTCAGGGAATAAACTCCTTCAGGAAAGAGAGAAGTGACAATTCAGTGTTTAAATGTTAATATTGAACCTGATGGTTTGCCTGTGCACAGGGCCCAAGAGGATCTCTTTTTGAGCTGAGAGGCTTCTGGTGATGCCTTGTGAAGGTTGACCTAGAAGAGAGGCTAGACAGAGTTAAATAAAATAAGGATTTATTAGAAGGCCTCAATAGATACAGCTAGGGCAGCTCAAGAGCCCAGCCAGGGCTGCACCCAAGATGAACCAAAATGGCCCCAAAATGCATGACTGGTTATGGAATCTCTCATTTTTATAAGTTCTGGTCCTTTTGCATATTGGATTTAATTGTCCAAATACAGCTTAAGGTTATGAAGTCCCACCCTTGTTTTTCTCTCTTCATTTTGCTGTTTATGCACTTGAGCCTGAGATTTGTATCATTTGTCCTTGGTCCCCAGCTAGAGAAGGAATTGCTTTGTCTCCCTACTCTGTGAAAAGAGCTTACTATCCCTTAATATGAAGCTCAGAACTACGAACTAAAGCAGCACAGAATCTGAAAAATATAAAAGCTAAAACCTGAGGCATCACTGTCATGGAAGGGGAATGATGGGGGAATGGTACAGAGAAAAAGAAAATGTGTTTCACGCCGGTCAGTCCCCTCCTGTCTACTCGTGTGACTCCATTTTCTCAAACCAACGCAAATAACAATGAGGTCTGAAAGCACACAATGAGGCTAATTAATCAACAGAGCAGTTTATGGTTCCCATAGATTCTCACTCAGTGAAGATCTGTAAATGAAGATTAGATGCTCTCTGTTTTGTTTACAGAAATACGTGTTCTCAGACTTGGAACAGTCAGGAAGTGCCCCAGCCAGCATTATTTCAGAGACTATAATATATCCACTGGTCCTACATTTTAGGAATTCTTTGGTTTTTGCAGTATGGACCAGTGTATTGCAGTTTTTTGTGTGTATGGATTACAAAGATTATTTCTGGTGACATTAGGCCTTTGCTATTAATGGTGCATTCAGTGCAAACATTCTCTGTCTCCACAAGGTAGCCTGGGAACGCTTTTGGGCTTTGGGTAAGGATGCACATCTCAGCTGTGGTCTCCATCTAAACAGGAACAAGACCTGAATTTGTATCAGAACTTTCACACTCTTCCTTCCCTTCTGTGCACTGATTTTCACAGAAGGACAAAAACCCAGGCAATCCAGCAGGACTGAATTCATGGTGGGCCTGGCCACCTTCCCAGCCTGGGTGATCTGGGAAATCAAGACCTGGAGGCATAACACTGGCTGTGTCACAGGTCATTTTAGTTTGGTCTTCATCCAATTATAGCATATTTTTCTGTCTTGGGTTATGTATTTGTCATTCCATTTTGGCTCTCTTGAGGTTCATCTATTGTATTCTCTTCTAGGACACAGAGAAAGCCCCAGAATTCCCTGATCTGACTGTGTGGGGTTTGATGCAAATATGTAAGGAATGCAAAAAAAAATCATTTCTAATGCTCTCTGGTGTTTAGACAATTGGGTAAAACAGTGAGGTGACAGGTGAGTTGGAAGGAATAGAATAGAGGTGAGAGGGGATTGAAAGTAGCATCATGATTCTGAGCAAAACCACAAGTCATGTAGGAACTCTTCCCAATTTTGATATTGAATGAGACAGTTTAGGTTCAGTCTGTAAATTTCCAGTCAATTTTTTTTAATATAGAGATATCACTAAAATGTGTCTGTGACATCAGGAGTCCCTGTTGGGTCCATTCTTGAATGTGAGAAAAATGTTTCATCATTATGTTAATGACTCTCTTGGCAGCTCCTCTGGGGATTTTTTACAATTTCCTAAAGCCATTCACGGGACAAGACTTCCTTTGGGACTTTATTAACTGTTGATACTTTCACACTTCCCGGAAAATTTGCAGTGGAATGTGTTCCGTATTTTCAAGCACGGTGTGCAGTGTATTGGTTGCTTAAGTTTTGTGTCTCAATATTTACATGTTCTGAGAAATGAGGCACCTGGTGACTGAATTCAAGATATATCAACTCCTGATTTTGACAGGTTGCACCCTATGTGTTGATTGCCTCACGGGGATCATGAAGGATCCCACTGCCATCCAAATATTCTACACCTTCCTAAGCACATAAGAAAAAAGTTCTGCTGGGGCAGAAATGATGGCTGATATCATCAGAGGTGCTTAGGATGTTCTCTAAACCTGCTGGATTGAACACAAAGTTCCTTTTGAATTTCATAGTGAACCTGATGACACATACGTTCTGGGAGAACAAAAATACATAGATGAAATATTAATTTTCACTTTCTCAGTTTTCCCTTGAATTTTTACATTTTAAATTGGGTCAGAATAGAAAGTTAGTTATTCTATGTTCAAATTTTTGACATTCTAGGGCTTAACTTAACCAAGCTGGGAGGGCTGGAATATCACCTTTGACAGTTTCAAACCCTTCAACAAGAGAAATCATGTCACAACCATAAAACTTGGGGCAAGATCAGACACAGCTGTCCCTTAGGATCTAAATAAAAGGCTCCAATCAGATGGAAGAATTGAAGATACATCCTTTTATCTTTACTTCTTTTTTTTTTTTTTTTTTGAGCATTCAGATTTGATCTTTATTGGCATGAATGCAAAAGCATATTATAAACTTGGATGCTTGAAACTGCATGAAGTGAATTTCAAATAGCATATTCATTTAGAATAATCTGAATTTACAAATCATGCTGCATTAGTAACTCCCATAGTTTACAAAAGGGAATGATATGGCAGGAGGGATGTAATTATCCAAAGCAAACAACCAAATGAACAAGCACACATTCAGAGTAAAAACAGATTACCGTGGACTCTGCAAGATGCTCATACAGGAAAACAAGTTTCACAAAAATAAAGAAATTCAAATGCCAACCATATGAAATAATAAAGATAAAGAAGCCAAACTCAGCAAATTAGTTCTTTGGAATTAGATAAATCTAATTCTATTGTTTTATTGTTTCCCACCACATGCTGAGTATAGTCATCAGCTAGGACTGTTTATTGGTGCCTAACGACCCACTGCTGTCCATGAATCACAGTTTTACTAATACAGGCATAACTTAGTAATTTCTTTCCCAGTCAAAGTTTTACACATCTTTGGGAGATATTTAACTTTAAAAAACTGTCCAGGGATAAAAATTCAAGCGGTCTTATCCCAGTGTTTTACTGTATTTGGAACAGATTGCTTGGGAAAGTTTTGTAGTTGCTGTTGTAATGAAGCAACTTCTTACATGCAATGAATGTCTAAATTAACCAGAAAAAAGTGTGCTGTAGGGAAGATCCAAAGCTGCAATCATCGTCCCTCACTGATATATATAACTCACTGAAATATGTATATAACTGATTGATATATCTATATCATCTATATCTGTCTATATCTATATATCTATATCTATATATCTATATCTATATATCTATATCTATATATATATGTCATCTATATCTATGTCTATGTCTATCTTCTATATCTATATCTATATCTATATCTATATCTATATCTATATCTATATCTATATATCTATATATATCTACATCTATATCCATATATCTATGTAAAAGTCACTGATATATATATATATGGATACGTATTATCTTGGCATATAGGCATAGGGAATTATATAGGTGTAGATATGCAGAGAGAGAGATAAAGGCATACTCTGTTCATCTAATTGGGCAGTACACATCATCCACTTAGCTCTAGATTTATGAGTTCACTGTCAGAAGCCAAAACTGAAGGACTAATTGGAGAAAAGGGCCATTTTTGTTTAATTAGCATGTACACTGTTTAACATGTTGATAAGTGGTTTGCAAGAAGAGGTTAACAGTGGAAGAAATTTTGATGGCACCTAAGAAATACCCAGTTGGGAGTGTCAGATTTGAAATGGATTCTGAGGAACTGTAGGAAGATCTCCCAGTTCTCCCTGTGTAAGGAAACAACTGGTAGATAAAATCCAGTAGTAATTAGTGCTCGTGGGTAGGACTGGCATTTGGGGTACATCATTCCCACAGGCTCCAAAGATTTTTGTCATTGAACCCTTTGAGAGTCCAGGCCACAATAAATTGCCCAAGGTCACACAGAAAGCCTGTGGCAAAATGAAAGACTCAACCCAGCTTTGCTGAGGCATCCTACAGCAACTTTAAGCTTAAGACCATAATTTTTTGTCCTTCATCACGCTTAAAATTGGGGCCTGTTTGCAATATTTGTAGACGCCAGTAAAATTCCGTGACCCACAGCACTAAAGAAATCTGTTTCTATTTGTCCTCACTCCAAATAAAGTAAAATATCTTCCAGAGCTTTATTCTGGCTGGCAGCGTTCTCCCCAAACCCTCTCACCTACATATTTCTATATTTTAGGCTCACTATTTAATACTAGTGATGCAGTTGAATTTCCATAATTCAGCTGTTCAATCAAGATCTTCCACTTTTTTAAATGTGTAAGTCATAAATATGAAAAAAAAAATACTGTGAGCAATCTCTGCTGACTGAATTAAAAGTCTTAAAGAAACTTTCCATGCTATGAGGACTGTGAAGGATTTGGCAGAAATGGTGCTAACAATTAAAGCAGCCAGAGACAGATTAAATTTGCTGATGACAGCTCATTTCTGAGATGGTTACAGCAAAAGTCTGATAAACGCTTATCTGAAATTCACAGTTTTGATGAGGCTTCTGCTTGTACCAGGAGAAAATGAAACACTTTAAATAGCATGTGATCCCAGGGAAAGGTCTGCTTGGCATTGCAGAGAGAAGCTAGGCATTTCTGCTGCAGTTATGATTGTGAATTATTATAACCCTTTGTTTTCACAGCAGGAAAAATAAGTCTAAACTGTGTCTTATAGGTGAAACCAAGGTCAATTTCAATCTCCGTAGAAAGTTTTTAATGTTTAGGCAACGGAGGGGAAAAAAAAAAAAAAGAAAAGGATGTGGAGTATATTTGAACCAAGAGAAAAAATAAATACAGGATTTTTTTCCCATACATTTAATGGGAGAAAGAAGCAGCCATCTCAGTGTATTCTGAATTCCTCAAACCCAGAGGCAATCCAGGCGTTGCTCTGGTTTGAGGCACATCTGCACACACAGATGTGTGCGTTACAGGAGAACCAGCTGAGCCCTGGAGAATGAGCTCAGTTTGTCGGAGTTGTCACAGGTCTGTGTGGTCCTTGCATCAGAGTCCTGCACCAGCAGCCCCGTGGTTCTCTCTAAGACCTGGCAAGAAAATTTAGCAGGAAAATCAAAACTCTATGTCTGGTCCCTTGGGCTGAACATAAGTATGAGAATTTAATCAACTCCAGTAGATTTTGAGATGCTTTTCATAGGTGAGAAGCTACTAAGGTATAGAGCAGAATCATGCACAGAAAAAAGACAGAAATAGGTAGACAGATGTTATTTCAGGCAGCAGTCAAGGCTATGGAGACATTAAATGAAACAGAGCTATCTGAAAATGAACTGACAAGAAAAAAATATTTTGCACACATGGCACAAATAGACAGTGGAATTCATTGTCAGGGAAGCAAAGGTTTAGGCACAGTTCTAAAAAATTATTAGCACTGAAATGGCTAATATATCTTCCAGAGGGTGTTTTTAAAGGACTGTCAGAAAAATGTTAACTTCTGTGACAGAAATGAGTAGGAAGAATATTAAATAATGTTTTTTTTAAAGTAAGAGCAATGTGTAACTTAGAGACAAAAGGTACATAAGATGGAAAAAAAAACCCCAAAAACCAAAAACAACAAGAAAAAGCAAAACCAAACCCAGCCACAAAAGAAACCACTCAGCTTTGACCACAAAAGGGATTTTTGTTGACACTTTCCTCTAAGTGGCCGATTTTTATTCTTACCAGGCTAATGTGGTAAGTTTAGGGCAACTTCAGAAAAAGTGTAAAGAGCCAAGAAGAAAGAGGAAAAGGAGAAGGATAAGGAGAAGGAAGAGGAGAAGCATAACAATAGTAATAATTATAATAATAGTAAGAAACAGAGGAAGAAGAAGAAGAAGAAGAAGAAGAAGAAGAAGAAGAAGAAGAAGAAGAAGAAGAAGAAGAAGAAGAAGAAGAAGAAGAAATGATGCAGCAATAATTTTGAA
The DNA here is from genome assembly GCF_027887145.1 of Ammospiza caudacuta. Lineage (NCBI taxonomy): Eukaryota > Metazoa > Chordata > Aves > Passeriformes > Passerellidae > Ammospiza > Ammospiza caudacuta. The sequence continues at coordinate 82,464,308 of NC_080632.1, read as the reverse complement.
ATGAAAATGCACAATTGGTTAAAGTTGTGTCATACAGACACCTCTTTCTTGTACTGCATTTTATATATTAGATTACTCACACAGGGATTTAACCAGAAACATATCTTTTATTAAAATCATATAAATAAAAATATGTCCCTCTGCCCTCCAGCATGTTTACAGATGCATTTATTTATTTTACAATATTCTATTTAATTAAAGATCTGCTGTTATAGGAATAAAACTTTCTGAGACATTTATATCTCCAAGATAAAATTGAACAGGTTTGCAGTGACACAATTGACATCCAAACCCACAGTTTGATGTGTGCAGAACCCACATATGATTTGTGCAGAAGTTGGATATTGCATAGTTGTGTTATCAGCTAAACAGGGGCTTACAAACTCAGCATTCAGTAAATTTGAATATCTCCCTGGCTGTATCTCTGTACTTCTTTCCTGTGGAAACAGGGAATGATTTTTTTTATTTTTTTTTAAAACCCTTAATATTTTTTCACTGAAACTTGGGCGAAAGTGCAGAAGGAAAATTCAAGTGTTGGAGTGAACTTTGCCTTCTTTGTCCCTCCAGAGGAAACACGAGGAGGCAAAATTGAATGAGCCAAGCTTTGCCAGAGGCCCCGAAGTTCAGATTTTTCGGTCTTTGCTCCAGGAATGCCTTTGGCTCTTGGGGCAACCTGTCCATGGCAAAGAGCTTTTCCTCACATCCCAGTGGCCGTGCTCTGCAATTCTGACGCCTCTGCTTTAGCATTCCCTGCAGGATGGCTGCAGAGCAGGAGCTCACACGCTCCTCCACTGCACGGCGTGCGCCACCTTTGCTATGAACTTGTTTTGAGCAACTCATCAGTCGTGGTTTTCCTCTGGATGGGAGATGGTTTTCCCCTGTAATGTCGTGGTTCTGTTTTGAAACCAATATTTTCCTTTGGGATGTTTTTTTTCTTACGAAAAAATATGAAAGATACAGAGTTTTTAATTTTATTAGAGACTAACCTCAACTGGGCCCATAGGCATTATTGGATAAAAAAAACCCTCTTATTCATTCTTTTCCTATGAATTCTGGTTCATCTTTGAAAATCTCAGTAGTCTTTCTTTCTGAAAGGTAATATCAAGAATAAAATTCAAGATCTAAAGAAGCAGAAAGCAAAATTATTATTCTCTATTTGTCTAGTTGCATAGTAAATATTATGAAATGTTTACTTTTGCTTTTCTTCATAACTCTGTGTAAAGAATTTGGAAAGTGCAATTTTTTCAATTTTTTTCCTCTAAACTAGATAAAAGCCCAATTTCTGAAAATTTAAAGGAAAAATCTAAGGAAGAAGAGATTAATTATCTTAAGAAAAAAAAAAAGAAAAAAAGACAGGATAAAACAGGTTTATAAAATTTAAAACTAAACCAACCTCAACCAACAACAAAAACCCCAACAAAAGCAACAAACAAAACCACCAGACAAAACAAAAAAACCTCACCAGAATGTAATATTTTTATATTTTAATATATAATTAATATAAAAAATTTCAATTGTATATCATTATAAACATACATGTAATTATTATAAACATCCTAAAGATCTTAAACATTATTTATAAGATTACGTTAAAATGTTAGAACATATGTGTTGCAAAACATGGAAAGCTTGTCCAGAAATTTTTTCCGGAGAAATATAAATTCCTAGCTTTGATTTTCCCACATATTTTCCATTTTACATCAGAAACCAAAAAAAACCCAGAATTGGTTGTATTCAGAATCTGAATTTATTTTCAGAAAAGTTTAGACAGTAATTCAATTCCCTTTTATTTTGTTTTTTTAACTTCTGATTTTTTTTCCTCCCCTGGGTAAAGGGAAACAAACAAACAAACAAACTAACTAACTAACTAACTAAAAAGCCAAGAAACCCCAGAAGCCAAAGGACAGCATCGTTGTATCTCAGAATGTTAAATTGTTTGTTCACTTTGCTGCTCCTGTACCTGACCATACTCATGACCAGAGAATTTATGTTTTCAAAAGGAAAACACCGTATTAATTTCAGGATGGACAAACTCCCCTTGTTACAGTTTTTTGTGCAACAGCAGCCTGTTTTTATAGGCAGGGTAGGCAAGCAAATCTGTAGATCTGTGAGCGAATGCAAGAACTTTACATTTTTTAAAAAAATTGGTTGGTTTCATTGCATCATGATGTTTTTAATCCCTTTATTTGTGGTGTTTATGAATGGACAGACAGTAGCTCAACTGCCAAGTGATCAGAGAAATATGTATAAATGAAATAACAGTAATCAGTGTTAGTGCTGAAATAAATATTTGCATCAGGTTCTGGTGGGCAAGGGCTATAAAAATTAAATTACAGCTAAAATTTTATTTTCCACTCAGGTTTTCAATTTAGGGGCCATTACCACAGTAGATTCAATAATGTTAATAACATCACAAAATTTTAGAGTTAAATTTTACCCCCAGTATATGACACTATGATTGAAACAGCCCTCTTGCTAACAATGATGAATTAGTGTGATAACAGTGGAAGTTAACTGACAGCAAGGTAAAAATAAAATACAAATAAAAATGAAGACTTCTGAAAGGGGTATTGGTCTAATGCTCATCATTAGAAACAATCTGTTTACCCACTTCCGTGGAATTTAATACACACAAAAGTATTTTCTTCAGAATTTTTGAGGAAAATGTATTCTTTTTTCCCCCAGAAAGAGTCATGGAGACAGGACATCTGCAATTCATATATTTTAAAATAATTTTATCTTTGAAAAGACTCACATATTCCCTGTCATTTTTATGCTTTTAAAAAATTTACTATTTTTCAAAATTTATAATTTTTGAAATATATCGAAGTCAGCTTTTTGAACAGTTTTCTCTTGCTGAAAAATATTTTTGCTGAAAATAAATACATGAAAATTTTTATTCTTTAAAAAAAATTAATATTTTCCTTTTAACTAAAGCAGTTAAGATATTACATTACCCTCTTCCCTGCAGTTTCCCAAATACAGCTTTTCTTTTAATCCTTTTTTTAACGCTTTTATATTTTCATATTAGTTTCCCTTATGATTTTAAAATAACATATATATATATATATATATATATATATGATTTTGGAACTTCATTACTTTCTGGACACAGAAGAGATTCTGAACAATTACCTACATCCAGATTCTGTATTAAGATTGGGTTTGCTACTGTATTGCTTTTTATGAAATTGAAAACATCGAAAAAAGAAAAAGTAAAGACAAGGAAAAAATATAGAAAATCACAGATATAAACAACCTGCAACTTTATAATTTTTTATATGATACATTAAAAATTATTTACCAGGAAGCAAAACACTAAAATAATATTCTGATTTTTTTTTCCTTATGTTAAGTCTACAATGAGAATTAATACTTGTTTTAAATAGAAACACAAAACTGTTATTTAACAGCTAATCTGTGGCTAAAAGGAAACAGAGAACAAAACAGGTGAGTGCATAAATTCTGAAAAGTTCTTGGGGAGAAACAATGGAGTTCTGCATATGTTTTGTCCTCTTGGGGACATGAGGGTAGAGATTTTTGGTTATGTATTTGGTCGGATGGGAAGGGACACAGTTAAACCATTTTTTAGCACCTTATATGTTACACCTGGTAATGAATAACAAAACCACACTGAACTTTCTTTATATTACTTTATATCATAAATTCACTTCTTATTTGTTGCTCTTTACAAAATCTCTTTCAGATCTCTCTGGTGTTCAAGAGCATCAGTTACTGACACATTATGATATAATTTTATTCACTTGCTATTAAAAAATAAAAACAGCTTATGGTGCTTGATTCAATTCTCATTTTGTCCCCCCCAAAACTCCAACTCATGTAATTTATATTCTTCTCACATAGTCACACTGTGATTTCTCTGGTCTTGTCTGCATTACAATATTCTAAAATATTGTTGAAGGGGAAAGGATATACAAAATCCTATAAGCACTGCTGATGGGACCTTGAAAATATCTACACATGCAAAATTTTAATTTTATTTTCTTTATGCATTTTGATGAGCTAATTTCTTTCATCTGCCAAGCTACCTCTGTGGCTTTCCTGCACTACTACAAAAACACATCTTTGCATTTGTGCTTTAATCTGCATTAGTAATACTTTCCTGGCTTAACAGCATTAAGCATTTCCTGGCTTAACATCTGCAGATAAACTGGTTTTCAAAACCCATTGAGTTCATGACTTTCAATTTCTCAATTGCATATATCCTTTTGCTTCTTTCCTACCTTTTCTTTTTCCTTTTTTTTCCTTGATTTTTATTTTTTTGTTTGGGTTTTTTTGGTGTTGTTTTTGGGTTTTTGTTTTTGTTTTTTTTTTTTTTTTTGTCTGGACAGAACATATAAAAGTATGGAAAGGCTTGGAGAATCAATAGTATATCTCTAATAATAAATAATGTCCAATGCTCAGAAGCTTTACAGGGCTTTGATCTGTTAGTGGGTTGCACCTCATTTGGGGGATTGACAGCAAATATTATCCTTCTCTTGATTTTCACAGCTGATACAATAGAAGACCAGAGCTCATATAATACCTGATTTCCCAAGCTCCCAATCTTATGGATAATTGTTGCCCAGAGGGGAAATTTCTTCCCAGGCTACATCAGCAAATGGTAGGTTTATAACACAAAACATGAGGATTTATGCTCCAATCTATTCCATGGCACTATCAGACTCGAAAAACTTCATTTGAGGAGCAGAGTTAATGTGCAGTTAGCAGTTTTACTGTATCTCACCTATTTGTCCAGAATTTAGTGAGATCTCCTAAAAAAATAAGTAGGGCTGCAGCAAGCAGGCATTCAGCCTTAGTGAACCTGAGCAGAGGAGGAATTTCAACAACACTATACGATCATATCATGGTGCTACTCATATCCTCAGAAGATCTATCTGTCAGCTGCTGCTCATCTTAACAGTGTGGATCAATATGTATTAAAAATAAGTGAGAGAAAAGACCCATGAACTTTATTTCCCTTTTTGTTGAAATGAGTGCTCTGGAAAAATGACTTATTCAGAGGAACTCTGGTATGAAATTGGGTAAGACACTAAGACTTCCATGGGTGCAGACAATTCTGATGGCTGTGTGGGATCCCTGGGGGATACACCTACTGATTCAGGCTGAGCCAGAGGAGAAGTTGGGATGTGTTTGTGAGCTGGCCCCAAATGCTGCTTTGCATGTCCATCAGCCCTTGGATTAGATACACCAGAGACTGGTCTGGTGCTCTGGACTGTAGTGACCATCAAATGTTAATTACACAAGAGTCATTTCTGCTGCATTCAGCAACCTAAAAGCAAAGTGTCATTCTGAACCAGCCATTTGTGCTACCTGAAAAAATCCATGTGAAGGCACAGCCAACGCAACCCATCCCCAAAAACTGAATGGGACAACTGATCCTTTTAGGGGTTTGCTTATGCCTTTCCTACAAGGTGAGGAAGTGAAAATAGATTTTTAGTTAGTGATACTTAAATCAGATGATTCTTACATATTAAATATGCTCTGTTGTGGTAATTGGCAACCTCTATTTTCTTACATGCCAAACATTTCCAGAATCCTGTTGCAGTCAGCAACACACCCTGTAAAGTGCTACCTAACAGAACTGGAAGCACAGGAGTCTAACATCTGATGAACACAACAGCTTTAAGCTTAATCTTCCTTGTTATCTGCTTTGACGATAGCAAAGATAATCTGATTTTGTTCACTTTCTTCATTTCACCCCTGCTGAGGATGGCACCCCGCCATCTGCGATGCTACTGAGCTGGAAGGCAACCAATTCAAGGCTAACTGAACAAGATGGATCTGGTAGGAAACCGCCACAGAAGGATTTTTTTTTCACCTTTTGACTTTTCTGACCTCACCATCTCTAATTTCACTATACAACACAGAAGGGAAGAAATCTTGTTAAAATAAGATGAGAGGTAACATCAGGTCTGTGTGGAAAGACTACATTGGTAGTATGACATTGACTGATTTATATTGGCCCTCGTGTTTGAAACTTGGAAGAATCCAGAAAGTGAACTATGGCCTTCTCTGCTAGGACAAAAACTGGTTGCCAGAAAAGTTCAACATTTTGAAAGACTGGTTATTATTTTTAAAAGCTAGTGTCAGAGTGAAAGTTAAAGTAAGAAGGCTCGTGGTCTTTTAAGAAAAAGTTCTCTCTTAAAACAACCCATCTCTGAAAAGAGATTGAATATCAGCCCATTGCACAGCTTTTCTCATTATGGGCGCTTCAGTGCTATCACTTTTTACAGTCTGTGATTGAACCACTTTTTTTATTTAAACTCCTCTGCACAGCAGTCTGCAGAGACCCTCTAGACAATTGC